>NC_091166.1:39836066-39913566 GCF_040958095.1 Procambarus clarkii | reverse complement strand
GGAAAATAAGCATTTTGTTCCTAATTCGCGCACATATATGTACGAACATATATACAGGCAATTATGTGTACATAATCAGTGCACGGGAAATATGAACATAGTGTATCCAATGAAAAGTTTCAAAAAAAGTGCTCACAGCTCATATTGAATGATGATCACTCTCTCTCTCTCTCTCTCTCTCTCTCTCTCTCTCTCTCTCTCTCTCTCTCTCTCTCTCTCTCTCTCTCTCTCTCTCTCTCTCTCTCTCTCTCTCTCTCTCTCTCTCTCTCTCTCGACCTTTTGCATATTATTTTCTCTTTTAACGTCTACCTACTTGCCCCCCTTTGTATTCTTTCTTTACTAACACATTTAGGTACATGTGCATTTGTGCAGCTCCCCTGGACTAGGTGAAGGGGAATACAGTGTGTGTCAAGCACTAGTTACGTGGTGCTAAATATTCCCATCACACAGGAAGGTTAGTCATACAGGGCCATGTGATCAGTAGTCAGCACTGCCAAACCCTGGGTGAATTATGTGGATATCCTCAAGAACACAAGAGTGAATGAAGTATCAGTGATTATTTTTTTTATTAATACATTAGGTATATCTGCATTTGTGCAGCTACCCTAGACTGTATGAAGGGAAGTACAGTATCAAAAAGCTAGTTACGCGATGCTAAAAAATCCCCATCACACAGGATGGTTAGTCATACAGAGGCATATGATAAGTAGTCTGCACTGACAGACTCTGGGTTCGTAATGAGGATATCATCAACACAAGAATGAATAAGGTAGCAGTGATACTATTAGTCCCCATCTCGCAGAATGGTTAGTTTAGTCTACGGACCCAGTTTTCCACATTTCACTATCTCAATTTTCAAAATAATTATTTTGTGTATATATATATATATATATATATATATATATAAAATATATATATACAGACAAGAAAGGGTATCGGGAACTACTACTCTCTCTCTCTCTCTCTCTCTCTCTCTCTCTCTCTCCCTCTCTCTCTCTCTCTCTCTCTCTCTCTCTCTCTCTCTCTCACCCTTTACCTACCCCTCCCAAAAGGAAAACATATGTAGCAGAAATAGTAGAGGAAAAAATAGGTTGGGATTCAGTACACTAAACATGTAACGGTTAGAAAGGTGGGACCCAAGAGTTCGATCCTGCAGGTACAAATAGTAAATACACACGCATACACACATTATATCCGCTGCAATCAATACTCGCACATATGCAACGCACATGCTATTATTAATACGAATACACATATATGTGTATTTAAGGCTATGTGAATACATGCATACATAGTTATAAATATAACAATACAAACATCGTTATTCAATCGTTGACAACGCAACCGCCCAATCAAACCTTTTGGCTAACAGCGTGTTTGAAAAACTTTTGTGGAATTAACAGCTGAGAAAAATATCCCCAAAAATGAAAATATATCATGAATAGCAATAGTTTTTGTCATATATTTACGGATTTCCGCCAGGGGGATAGATTAGGGCTTCAGTTGATACTTTTATCTTGTTTGCTACATCAAAATGTGTTCAGAATTATTGATAGAATTAATTTATAATTGAAAATAATTTCTGATTATCCTAAGATATGAGTAAACACAATAATTAGAGACTATGGAAAAGTATTATATTAGATTTTTATATTTGATAGAAAATGATTATATTCCTGAAATGTCAAGAAGTTGACAATTCTTGCCATATCAATATCTTGAGGTTATCTTGAGATGATTTCGGGGCTTTAGTGTCCCCGCGGCCCGGTCCTCGACCAGGCCTCCACCCCCAGGAAGCAGCCCGTGACAGCTGACTAACACCCAGGTACCTATTTTACTGCTAGGTAACAGGAGCATAGGGTGAAAGAAACTCTGCCCATTGTTTCTCGCCGGCGCCTGGGATCGAACCCAGGACCACAGGATCACAAGTCCAGCGTGCTGTCCGCTCGGCCGACCGGCTCAAAATGTTCAAACCAGCAATCAACAACCAGCTAACACATCATTGCATTCTACCTACTTCAAGACCCCGAGCCACCGCAGAGACAGGAACCAATGACCCTACCTCAGGAACATAAGCTGCCCTGGTTGATACATTTAATACCCAATTAATACTCCTTATGTTATGTCATTCATCCACTTGTTCTCTGCCGTCTCACCCAAAGAGAAATAATCCGGTGCTAAACGCGGTAAACTTGCCTTTGAGAATGTAAGGAGTACGTTGCGAAACGCATCCCTAGGCATCAGACCATAATAAAGTGTGAAAATGAACGTTGGAGAGTTCATTTTTCAACTTCCTTCGACAGTGAAGAAACATATAAGAAATATTGAGAAGATTCGTGTTAGAATCATTAATCTTACCCTTTCGGTAAGTCAACAACATATATTTACCAGAAAGACTGCTACCAATATATATATATATATATATATATATATATATATATATATATATATATATATATATATATATATATATATATTATACACACACACACGTGAACCTTACGACACTACAGAAAAGAAGGGAGAGAGGAGATATGATAGGGACATATAAAATACTCAGGGGAATTGAAATCTTCACACGTAATAATAACAGAACGAGGGGACATGGGTGGAAACTGGAAACTCAGATGAGTCACAGAGATGTTAGGAAGTTTTCTTTTAGCGTGAGAGTAGTGGAAAAATGGAATGAACTTGGGGAACAGGTTGTGGAAGCAAACTCTATTCATACTGTTAAAACTAGGTATGATAGGGAAATGGGGCAGGAGTCATTGCTGTAAATAACCGATAGCTGGAAAGGCGGGATCCAAGAGTCAATGCTCGATCCTGCAAGCACAAATAGGTGAGTACAAATAGGTGAGTACACACACACACACACACATACACATACACACACACACACACACACACACACACACACACACACACACACACACACACACACACACACACGCACACGCACGCACACAGGGTAGATAAAGATAAACTGTTTAACACGGGTGGTACGCGAACAAGGGGACACAGGTGGGAAACTTAGTACCCAAATGAGCCACAGGGACGTTAGAAAGAACTTTTTCAGTGTCAGAGTAGTTAACAGATGGAATGCATTAGGAAGTGGTGTGGTGGAGGCTGACTCCATACACAGTTTTAAATGTATATATGATAGACCCCAGTAGGGTCAGGAATCTGTACACCTGTTGATTGACGGTTGAAAGGCGGGGCCCAAAGAGCCAAAGCTCAACCCCCGCAAGCACAAATAGGCGAGTACACACACACACAACACAAGATTAAAAAAGAACAAAGGTTTGCAACAAGATTGGTGCCAAAGGTAAGAAGGTTAAGCTACGAGAATTGGCAACTGAAACTAAATCTCACTACTCTAGAGGATAGAGGAGAGGTTATAATCACAACATACAAGATACTGAGAGGAATAGATAAGATGGACAATGATAGACTCTTCAAAATAAGAGAAAGTAGGACAAGAGGATATAGGTGGAAGTTGGAAAGAAATATGAGCCAAAGGAATGCAAGGAAATACACTTACCCTCTATGGGTAATTAAGAAGTGGAATGCACTGAAAGAAGGAGCTGTGGAAGCCATCTCTATCCACAACTTTAAGGCCAGATTCAACAAGCAATTCGAACTTCAAATAGTAAAGTTGTAATTACTGTAACATGTAGAATAAGGCCAGTAGGCGGGGCATAAAGTGCTAGAACTCATCCCCCCCTTATATACACTGTCAATAAGTACGTACACACACTCAACCCCACCACTCTTCCCCCCCCCCCCCCCCCCGGTACACACAGGGTCGCGCGGCAAAGTGGACAGCGTTCGGGGGTCGTAGCTCTAATGGCCCGGGTTTGATTCCCGGCCAAGGTAGGAACTGATGGGCAGAATTGATTTTACCTGATGCAACTGTTCACCTAGCAGTAGATATATATATATATACCTGGGAGTTAGGTAGTTGCTACGGGCTGCATCCTGGGGATGTGTGAGTGTATGGAAGAGGTAGAACATATGATAGAGAACAAAATATCAGTAGTCGATACGTTACCCAACCGACGGTTAGAGAGGCAGACTCCAAGAGCTAGCACCTCGACCTTCCCGGCACAAACAGTAAAATAGTAAACACAAACGAACACTCTTTCCTCCCTCTTTCCCTCTAATCTTTCTCTCCATCCTTCCCTTCATCCTTCCATGCGTTCTTCACTTCTTCCCTTCTCTCCCTCTCTCCCTTCGTCCGTGCATTCTTCCCTCTCTCGGTTCCACCCTCTCTCTCCTCGTCCCTCCCTCCCTGCGTCCCAGCGTCTCTCCTCGTCCCTCCCTCCCTCCGTCCCACTATCTCTCCTCGTCCCTCCCTCCCTCCCTCCGTCCCAACGTCTCCCCTTATCTGTGCACTTCTCACCCCCCTCTTTACCGACGTTCTGCCCCCCCCCCCCCCACCTTCTCCCTCATTATCAGGAACTACTCCTACACACTCGGGAGACATTAGGAACAAAAATACTGCGGTAAATGATGCACAAAGGGATGATTCAGGCGTCGTGAGGAGCGCACAAGTGTTGTGTTGCCTGAGTGTATTCACCTAATGACACCTGCAACACACAGCTTCTGCTCTTGGGCTCAACATTTTCACCTGTCGGTTATATAATACAATTTGAACTAATACAACAGATTGGTCAACTTCGTAAAAAATGTGAGGTATTGGGGTGAATGATCGGGTTGGTTACCACTTCAACTACAGTCATGGAGGTCCACTAGTCACCGTTCAGTTACCACCACACATACAGTCGACTACTGTCAATTATTATGGTGTAACAACCTTTAACCTTTGTGTTGCTCCAAAACATGTCGTAATTTTAAGTCATGGTAAAAGCCTTCATTCACGTCTCCGGTCCGTAGCTTCCAGGGGCCCAGGATTCATCAAGCATTTGCGGGACCACTTACGAAACCTGTACATCGTTTAACAATCATGGTAGCTTTCTGTACATTTATTAAACAGTTTACGAACTTCAAGACTTCATAACCCAAGGTTATTATTGTTATAAACAAGCGTTTCGGAGCTCAGAAACATTTTAATAAATGTAAATATGGCCATAGTTGTTAAAGATGAACAGGTTTCGTACGTGGATGCGTAAATGATTGATGAATCCTGGCCAGGAATTACGCTTGGAGGTTAATTGAGTGGAGCGTCATGCAGGAAAGATAAAGGTGAGGTGAGGGCCGTCGCCAGCCAATGAGGCAGCAGCGGTAGTACGTCACCAAGCTGCGAGGCTTACGATTGGTTAACCGCATGAGGCTGAACCAAAACACATACCAACATGTTTTAGATTCAGGTACTAGGAACAAAAGTTCCAAGTAGCACGGGCTATGGTGAGCCCGTAGTGGACTTACCTCACACAGGAGCGGGGCTGGAACTGACACACACATACCAACACATTATCGCCTCTCTTATGGGTCCAAACAGGTCACGTGATCCTGTGACGGACGTAAACTCACAGCACAGCCTGGCGCCATAAGGTTTACCCAAGATATACACAACTTTCTAAAATATAACCGATATATTAGTGTATTAATTCCTCCTTGCATAGAGTAAAAATTAGCTTGCAGCCATCTATGTACAGAGAGAGTACGAGGCAGGAAGAACGGCTGGTGATAGAAGAGTCTGAAATATTGTGACTTGCGTGCAAGCGTTTGTGTCGGGTTAAGCATCCGGGAGCTGAGTTTCCCCTCCGAATACGGCTTACTTGCCTCTAAGTGTGGAATACCCCATGTAATGACTGCACGAAGAGGCCCTCGAGGCCATTTTCTTTTTATAGGGAAATTGATAATTCGTTTACTGTGTGTGTGTGTGTGTGTGTGTGTGTGTGTGTGTGTGTGTGTGTGTGTGTGTGTGTGTGTGTGTGTGTGTTTAACCTCTGATTCGATTCAGTTTAATGCATCTGATTGTAGCTAATGATGGTAGAATTACCAGATATCAGCTGGGCAATGTTGAGGTAGCAAGATATTAATGCGAACAAGATATGGAAGTCATATTTACTTCGGATCTTAAGTCAAATCTCAATAATAAATGTACGGAGTAAAAAGTATATTTATAAAAGCGTTAGCAATATGACATCTTACATTACTCTTCAGTTTTATCTTGCTCTTTTTGGCCCCATTTAAATTGTGGCGTTCAGTTTTGGTCACCATAGTACAGAATGGTCATATTCACTTGAACGCGTTCCGTGAAAAGTGACAAAGTTAATCCCAGGAATTTAAAACCTCCCTAATGAAGACAGATCGAAAAAGCCTAATTTACATTCTCTAGCAAGACGAAGAGCCTGGGATGACATAATTGAAGTATGCAAATGGATGAGAAAGCAAAACCACACGAATATTAAGAAAGGTACACAGAGAGTAATCACACTAACGTGATGTATCACCGAGAAAACCCTTACGAGCCGTGATGAGGATTCGAAACTATGCGGTGGGTACATCCCACGCACACGCCCCAGACAATGTCGTGGAGCGTTGGTTGTCTGTGGTGTGTGCGTTGGAATACCCACCGCATAAGTTTGAGTCTTCATCACGGCTCCAACGGATTTTCTCATTAAGAAAGGTGATACGTACAAAAATACGAAAAAGAACACGGATTAATAGATACAAACTGAATAAGCTTACATTCAGGGGAAAGACCTTGTTAAATACTGATGTAGAAACAGGTTTGGTGACTTATGGATTAAATTACTGGATAATATAAGAAAGGTGGGATCGATGGATTGTTTCAAGCGTAGGTTTGACATATACATGGAAGTTCCACTAATAACCCAATCTATTTGTAACAGTATAGTAAGCTATAGAGGAAAATTTCTTTTGAAGCCTTTCAATGTTTCAAGTTAATTATCATCAAAACAACCAGCATGATTAATGTGATGAAACAATGAATGAGAACGGGAAGGAATTCTTCAGATTTTGGATATACAGTGTATACAGAGACGTCTTTCAAGAGCCAGCCCCCTCATCGGTAAATAATATAAATTATACAACACATCAAGAGCCAATGTAAAACATATATATATATATATATATATATATATATATATATATATATATATATATATATATATATATATATGTTTTACAGTGGCTCAAGTGCGCTTAGTTTGTTCACAGTGTAAACAGCTGATAGAAGCCTTGAACGCAAAGTAATGATATGTAAACAAACCTTACCAATCCTTAGGAGTACCCAGACATTGTACCAAATATTACGAGTACTCAGACATGTTGACCAAACCACACACTAGAAATTGAAGGGACGACGACGTTTCGGTCCGTCCTGGACCATTCTCAAGTCGATTGTGATGAGGACAGGTAGGGACAGGCATTAAATAGGCAAGAGAGAGCTGAGGAGGAAAGTCAGGTGTAGGGGATAGTAGTAATGAGAACTGCAGCAGGCCTATTGCAGGCGGACATACTTCAGCCACGTTATTGTGACTCATCGCCTACTCAGACATATTGTACATATTGTACAATTGGCATATTGGCCAAACATAAATACCTACTTTACACGAACACTTTCAGACCGAACACCAGAACGTCCATCGTCAGTAAAGGAATATACAGTAGTAAGTATTATAAGCTCATACAAGATCCCTAAAATATGTAATTAAATTGTCAGACCCTCGGTAATCGACCTAATGCACATTTTGAATGATAAATTGTTCGCAAGCTTTAGGGAATTAACATTCACGAGTGAACCCGTGGAGGTATAACAAGTAGATGGAGGTTTACATGTTGTGTGTGTGTGTGTGTGTGTGTGTGTGTGTGTGTGTGTGTGTGTGTGTGTGTGTGAGTGTGTGTGTGTGTGTTTGTATGTGTGTGTGTGTGGGTGTGTGTGTGTGTGTGTGTGTGTGTGTGTGTGTGTGTGTGTGTACGTATGCGCATACGTGTGTTATTTGCTTAAAATGACTGAAACAACACTGCGTCTTCAGTGGAAATCAGGTTGGGAACGCTTGGACCATTGCACCAGGACAATGACTGCCAATTTCTGTCTCCTCCTCCGTACAAAATCAGAGAAACTAAGCGCCCTCGATTCATGAGCTGCAACAATATACAGCAATCAAAAAAAGTCCAAATAAAAATCATAAAAAAGTATAAAACCTGAAGAACGTGTCAACAACAGCATTGCTAAAGGACTTTTAACATCCGCTAATTACCCAAGGTAAAAACTAAATGGGTGAAGCTGAAGGGTAATCATTTGCTGTGAAGAGTTATGTAAATGTAAACATCATCTCGCGCTTCTGAGATGCGATGCTGTGAAACCTAATTTATGTTTCTGGCCTTCGTTAGACATGTCTCTAATGTAGTACACTCTGTGTCTATAAGTACACAAGTCGTAGTACACTTGTCTTAGCGCTGTCCATAAGTGCTAAGACAATATCTATACCCTTTCATTGTGTATATATATATATATATATATATATATATATATATATATATATATATATATATATATATATATATATATATATATGTATGTTCGTGTGTGTGTGTGTGTTCACAGATGAAATCGACACATTAATCGTGAGTATAAATAAAACATTACAGCGTTATTCAGTACCAAAATATAATGAAACAAGTGAGCATTCATTTGTTACGCGTGAAAGCACTTCACGCTTGTTGAACTTTAAGCCCCCGGTTATAAACATATAATACACAATTTTCCACAAAATTTCCCATATTTCAGATCAATGTATGGTATAAATTTATGAAAATTATACATAATTAATATTATTAATAATAATAATAATAATATACGATAAAGACCCACACTTGTGTATTTGTGAAATTTATGAAAGGAATTTACAGCAAGTCTTTCACACTCTCCTGAGTGCTTTGTCAAGATCTGAGTGTGTGGTTAGGACAAGACTTACATCTCAACGTCTAATGAGGCTGCTATCCTGCTGTTGTTTGTTTTAGATTTAGCTACTCAGAACGAAATGTCCATATAGCTCGGGTTATAGTGAACCCGTAAGGCAAACCTTACGGGTTTGCCTTACATCAAGATCAACAACAAGACCTAAGATCAACAGGCAAACCTGTTGATCTTAGGTTCAGTCCTCTTATCCTTGACGTCCTGACCTGGTCACCACTATTACCAACTGGCTGTTGTTGTTGTTATAGATTCAGCTACTCGGAACAAGTTCCAAGTAGCACGGGCTATGGTGAGCCCGTAATTTACCTGGCACAGGAACGGGGCAAGTAGAACGGACTATAGTGAGCCCGTAATGGACTTACCTGGCACAGGAGCGGTGCTGTCACCGATTGGCTGATGATCGATGAAGATTAAACCACCCAAGAGGTAGCACGGGCATGAATAGCCCGTAAAAATTGCCAGTAATACCGACTGACGATGTACCTGCGGTAATGTCTTCTACGGAAATATGGTCATGTGACCTTTCTGTACTCCTGCTATTCTGGGAACTGTAGCTGTTATTAATAATAGAGGTGATCATCTGGATGTTATTCCTTGTAACCCCTCTCCATGCCCCAAGGAACACGGCTAATGACACTGCTTTCATTCATCCATTTATGGAGATTTAATTTTAATATACTCAGAATAATTTTCCTAGTAAAGCTATCCTCCGAAGTAAAGCTTTTGTTACCAGCAAAAGTATTCAGAGTATTTATAAGAACCTCATCCACTGCCTTTCTAGTTCTAATATTATTATTTTTATAGATTACTTCACATTTCTTAAAATCATTATTGTGATATTTTTCCCAACTATGGTTAGCTACAGTTGGAACACCACAAAGTGCACACGCCAAAACTTAAATAGTAACTGTTCAACCTATCTCTGCTAGGCCTACATAAGCAATCGTAAATCTAATATACGTTTATCACTCAGAATGTTCGGTAATACGCTTACTGTGTCTGATGTATCTATCTATCTATATATATATATATATATATATATATATATATATATATATATATATATATATATATATATATATATATATATATATATATATATATGAACACGTTGTGCTGAACGGGGGTGAGAATAGCTTGAGCTACCTCATCATTTTGTGTGTATTTATACCTCAATAAACTTATTTCAGTTTCAATATACGCCATTTTTGGCGTAAGATGAAGAAAAAAGATTACACACACTTCCCTTCCATTTCCTTCCATTCCGTAGTTAAATACCAGGACACAATGGTCACTTGCTCCTAGTGGTACTTGGTGCTCCAAGTTCTCAACGTCTTCTTCACTCTGGGTGAAAATCAGATCCAGGCAGACTTGGTGTATCTTCTCCCCCTTTCTCTTACGTTCTTCTTTACATGTTGAGCTGAGAAGTTTCCTTCTACAACTTCCACTAATTTCGCCCTCCCCCCCCCCTATCTTTCTTCCCCACAATGAGGATTTCTGGATTTCCAGTCAATCTCTCCATGCTTTAGGTCCCCCATGTGTGTGTGTGTGTGTGTGTGTGTGTGTGTGTGTGTGTGTGTGTGTGTGTGTGTGTGTGTGTGTGTAGATATTTAATAAAATGATAGTCATCCAGCAGGTGTGAGATGGGAGGTTGGGAGGCCTACAAGGCAACTTTTACTGCCTCTCTCTAGTGGTATCTTTGTTTATACACATTTGCTCGTGTGACAGCCGACGTTGGCAGGGAGATATATAGCTTAGCTCAGCGACCACCGGCAACAGCAGCAGCAGCAGCAGCAACGGTAGCGTCTATAACAACAACAGCAGCAGCTGGAATTACATCAGCAGCAGCTCTAGTAGCAGAAACAGGAACAGCAGAAGCAGTAACAACATAATCATTAACAGTTGAAGCAGCAGCAGCAGCAGCAGCAGTAGGAAGAGCAGCAACTCCGGGCCCTAGACAGCCATACCACCCTTAACAACTTTCACCCCCAGAGGACCCTGATGACTTATAACCCATGACACCTGGGCTGTGTGTGTGTGTGTGTGTGTGTACTCACCTAGTTGTACTCACCTAGTTGTGTTTGCGGGGGTTGAGCTCTGGCTCTTTGGTCCTGCCTCTCAACCGTCAATCAACAGGTGTACAGATTCATGAGCCTATCGGGCTCTGTCATATCTACACTTGAAACTGTGTATGGAGTCAGCCTCCACCACATCACTTCCTAATGCATTCCATTTGTCAACCACTCTGACACTAAAAAAGTTCTTTCTAATATCTCTGTGGCTCATTTGGGCACTCAGTTTCCACCTGTGTCCCCTTGTGCGTGTTCCCCTTGTGTTAAATAGACTGTCTTTATCTACCCTATCAATACCCTTCAGAATCTTGAATGTGGTGATCATGTCCCCCCTAACTCTTCTGTCTTCCAGCGAAGTGAGGTTTAATTCCCGTAGTCTCTCCTCGTAGCTCATACCTCTCAGCTCGGGTACTAGTCTGGTGGCAAACCTTTGAACCTTTTCCAGTTTAGTATGTGTGTGTGTGTGTGTGTGTGTGTGTGTGTGTGTGTGTGTGTGTGTGTGTGTGTGTGTGTGTGTGTGTGTGTGTGTGTGTGTGTGTGTGCGTGTGTACTCACCTAATTGTGCTTGCGGGGTTTGAACTCTGGCTCTTTGGTCCCGCCTCTCAACTGTCAATCAACTGGTGTACAGATTCCTGAGCCTATTGGGCTCTATCATATCTAGATTTGAAACTGTGTATGGAGTCAGCCTCCACCACATCACTGCCTAATGCATTCCACCTGTTAGCTACTCTGACACTGAAAAAGTTCTTTCTAACGTCCCTGTGGCTCATGTGGGTACTCAGTTTCCACCTGTGTCCCCTTGTTTGCGTACAACTCTTATTAAACAGTTTATCTTTGTCTACCCTGTCAATTCCTCTGAGAATTTTGTAGGTAGTGATCATATCACCCCGAGCTTTCCTGTCTTACAGCGACGTAAGGTGCATTTCACGCAGCCTTTCCTTGAAACTCATGCCTCTTAGTTCTGGAACTAGCCGAGTGGCATACCTCTGAACTTTTTCCAGTTTCGTCTTGTGCTGGACAAGGTACGGGCTTCGTGCTGGGGTCGCATACTCCAGGATTGGTCTTACATATGTGGTATACAAGGTTCTGAATGATTCCTTACACAGGTTTGTGAAGGCAGTTCTGATGTTAGCCAGCCTTGTGTGTGCGTGTGTCTGTGTGCGTGTGTCTGTGTGCGTGTGTGTGTATTTCTTGTCTGGTAAGCCAAGAGTGAGGTATGGCAGCTCTCAGTCATGTATTAGCATATTCTTTCACCAGAGATTTTGTTTGTTCAAGGCAGATCACGAATGGAATCAAGAGAGAATAGGAAAGTGGAATCCAAGAAAAAAATTGAGGTAAAGATGGTGATGGAAATGGAACTAGAAGGATGGAGATAGTGTGTTATTGGGGATGGTCGAAAGGAGCTAGAGGGAGAATGGGTTACAGGCAAAAAGATACATAAATGTACTCATAAATGGAGAGGAACAGAGGTGCACACTTGCCATGGCATTCTACACGAAAAGTGGACATATTTCTCACATTGGAACCCGTTCCTCAGGCACTCCAGGACGAAGTAAGGAATTGTTAATCACATCCAGTTTATTGAACATCATATGTTATCAACCCATGCGATAACAGGCGCTCTTTAAAGAAGCATTTCATGACCTTATTGTTAAGAACGTGTGTAGGAATTACCTCTGACTCTTAATCTTTTGCCTTCGTTCATGTAATACATGAGATTGTTAACGCGTTTATCAGCAATGATTGTAGTGACAATAGTGAAATGATGGTAATGAAAATGATATATTGAGGTAAATGGTAGTAAGATGATAACCATGGGTTCAACAGTCCATACTGAATGATCAATGTTGAACCACGAACAGTATTGAACTATCACATACCATTAAAAAAAATTATACAAATAATGTCAATGGTTTTCCTGGTACAACTAACTGCTATCTACTGAATGGTCTAAGGGAGGGGGAGAGGAAGGAGTTAGTAACCCTTCATGTAAATTAGTGTTACACATGACAACCCCAGCCACTTACGAAACCTATACATCTTTCTTCAATCAATGCGGCTTTGTTTACATTTATTAAACAGTTCATGAGCAACGAAGCACTACGAGTTTTTTTATAATAATAATATCCTTGGGTTGTGGAGTTTCCTAGCCCGTAATCTGTCGTATAAATGTAAGCAAAGTCGTCATAATTGAGGAAAGATGAACAGGTTTCGTAAGTGGTTACGCAAATACTTGATGACTCCTGGCTCTGGTGAGTTGGATTTTCTGGTAATGGAGGTAACCTTAAGTGTATTTATCACTCACATCCATCCACAACCTCAACTCCAGATACCACAAATAACTTGAACATTTAAAGGGAGTAGGCGGGACAAAATGACCACTCTCAGTCACCCCCCTAGTGTGAGGATCGCTCTCAGTCCCCCCTAGTGTGGCGACAACCCCGATGACCTCCTAGTGTGGCGACAACCCCACTCTCCTATACTGTTACAGCGACTACCAGTCACCCTAGTGTGGCAACCACCTACAGTACCCCTAGTGTGGCGACCACCCACAGTCCCACCCTAATGTGGCGACCACGCACAGTCCCACCCACCCCCCAAGTTGCAAAACCAATATCATGTTAATAGTTATGTAACATAATATGAATACCTAACACATATGCCTCGGAATGTCCAGCGCATAGGTTCGAATCCATCTCATAGCTCCTACTGATTTTCTCATCTATACAATACTTTTATAAAAGTAACATAACAAGAAATAATACAGTAAATCACAACAGCTATATAAATAACTCAATAACATAACGTGGAACTTCCTTATATCAGTAAGAGATAGAAAACGAAAATGACGCTATGTTATTGGTGAAAGCACCTTACGATTGAAGAAAAACAGTCTCTTTAAAGGACACCTTTTTAAGAAGGATATACAAGGCGTATTTTGAAAAGCAACATTCATTAAAGTCGGTCTGTCGGGTTCGACTACTGAGGTATTATTTTTAATTATGGATGGAAGAGGTGTTTTGTGCTCCATTTTCTGTACGTGAGGAGTCTAGTTTTATTTTTGTTAGCAATGGTTCTCTCTGAGAGAGAGAGAGAGAGAGAGAGAGAGAGAGAGAGAGAGAGAGAGAGAGAGAGAGAGAGAGAGAGAGAGAGAGAGAGAGAGAGAGAGAGTGTACGCAGGTAATGTGTGAAACCTTGATGTTCCTGACACTATGCCCTGATTAAGTGTCAGGAACCCTAGGGGTTAGTTCAGTTGAATCCCAGGTTACATTACTTTTAGTGCTCTAAGGAATGTTTGAGAGTACCCAGTGTGCAGGTTCGAATCCTCTTCTTGGCATTTACTCATTTTCACTGATACATTACGATAATGCCACTTTCGGTGAACAATAATAATAATAACATACAGACAAATCCCACTAACGTGATGTAGATCAAAGAGAAAATCAAGTAGAGCTCTGAGGTGACTCGAACCCGCGACCGAACGAATCCCAGCCACTGACACTAACTACTGGACCACCTTGACTTGTTATGGTTAGCGCGACCCGTCCTCAGACCCAATCCATTCATCCAGCGGTCGACCCGAAAGACGCATTCATCAATTTTAACATGCTGTTCATTCAAAATACAAATTTTCTCAAATAAATTAATATTGTTATATATATTAAGTATAACACATCCTGTATAACCCAAGTTGTATAACCCATCCTCCTGATATGATAGTATTTAGAGCAAGCATTTGGTTGAACGTAAACAATGGACTGTTACAGCCAATAATGTTCAAGTTTTGTAATATTAATTGTGTAGAGTGGACGACAAAAATAAGGTAAAACCAAACTAAAATATTCCTAGACCTAGCATAGCACATATATGTTCTATATTATGCCTGAAGTAGCGTATATTAGGCCTAGCATTGCTTGGACAAGTCAGGTTACGTTATTTAACCTGACCTGTCCAAGGTAAAGGCTTAACCTTAAACCTTTCCAATGATTAATTATGTAATTTGGGCAAATTCAATAATATAAATTGTGAACTTTTGGAAGGTCCAACGGTCCATTTTTATGATGAAATAATTGCCATAAGTACTATAATTTAAGGAGGATGGACTGTGCTTGTCTTACTAAAGATCTTTCTTCTACGTTGTTCCAGGACTCTCATATACCTCTCTCTTCCTCTACCACTTCTTCCTTCGTCGGCTAGTTCTTCTCCTCTTCATCAAGCACTTCTTCCTTCGTCGGCTAGTTCTTCTCCTCTTCATCAAGCACCTCTTCCTTCGTCGGCTAGTTGTTCTCTTAGTTCTCCTCGTGTAGCCTAATTTCATCTTCGTATTGTCCCTCTCTTTATCTAGTCCTTTTCATGGTTTAGCCCCTTTCCCTTCCACAAGTACACACACACACACACACACACACACACACACACACACACACACACACACACTTGTCCAGTATACACAATCTCCTTAAACCTTTGATCTCAATTTTCAATTTTCAAATTAAGCTTCATACACAAAACTAACTTCTCGATAAAGATTTAGCTTCTCCCCCTTCCCCCCACCATTCCTCTCTCTCTCTCTCTCTCTCTCTCTCTCTCTCTCTCTCTCTCTCTCTCTCTCTCTAGCAGGGCCAAGCCACATTTTCCCACAAAGGCTTCTGGTTTCACTAGCGTCTATATCTTACCGCAGGAAGATAGCCTCTCGTATAAGCCATTCGGATCTCCATTAGTCTGGCTTGGCTTCCCCACTCGGTTATAAATTTCGATGCAAGTTTTATCTAGTTTTAAGGTGGGAGCGTCTTGTGGTGTTTCTCTTTTGGAGGGAGCAAGGGTAGGTAACTTTTTGTCCGTGGATTTTTGTGCAGATTCGGTGCGTTGAGGGGTTTGCTGGGCACTGATTGGTTTGCTGACTCTGCAGCGCCTGTTGCTGGGATCTTGGTTGATTGTCGTGACAGGCGCTGATTGGATCATGTCTTCTTTGGTTAGCGTGGCGGGCGCTGATTGGTCTGTTTCTCCTCTCGTGACGTGCGCTGATTGGTTCTTTGCCTATCATGACGATCATCTCTCTCTCTCTTTCTTTCTCTCTCTCTCCCACTATTACATACTTTCCAAACATGCATTGCAATTTCCAGCTTACACAAAGATAATGTAGCCGATCTAGAGATATTAAAACAAAAAAAAAGATAAGAAAAAAGATAAAGTTTGAAAGTGAAAATTCAAGTATGATCAGGAGTGAATGATTTCCATTTTGTGAATTTAGATGATAGATCGAAAGATAGTGACGTCTCGCTTACCTTTTGCTTATTAATAGTACCTGCTATTAATTACCAATCATAGCTACATGCATTTTACATACAAATTCATCTCGGATGGTTTTTGCTAGCTTCAATTCATGTCATCCCTTAAGGCTGGAGAAACATTAATTTATTCATCCCTGTTTTGAGTTATTTTGATGCATTTGAAGGTAGATCATGACCCCCTTTATCTCATCTTTTTTTCTAGATTGATCATATCAAATTTGGTTAATTTGGTTTATGTAACTCATCGTCTTTCTGATTCCGGGACCCACTTGATATGTTTCCTACATGAGATGAGCAAAATCTACCTACTAGACTCAGTAATTACCTAAGTGTAGTTACAGGATGAGAGCTACGCTCGTGGTGTCCCGTCTTCCCAGCACTCTTTGTCATATAACGCTTTGAAACTACTGAAGGTCTTGGCCTCCACCACCTTCTCACCTAACTTTTTCCAACCGTCTACCACTCTGTTTGCGAAAGTAAATTTTCTTATATTTCTTCGGCATCTGTGTTTAACTAGTTTAAATCTATGACCTCTTGTTCTTAAAGTTCCAGGTCTCAGGAAATCTTCCCTATCGATAGTGTGTGTGTGTGTGTGTGTGTCTGTGTGTGTGTGTGTGTGTGTGTGTGTGTGTGTGTGTGTGTGTGTGTGTGTGTGTGTGTTTGACTGGTTGGTAAATCAATTGACCTACGAAAAATACACAAGCATTAACTTCCCGTATATAGTTTTTCCATACTTGTGGTTGAATAATATTTACCATCATTATGCAAATTAGGAGACCTTGGCTGCTTTTTGGGTTTGTCTTTTGTTGTTGCTAATTCTTCTTTACATTCTAGGTCCCTCTTAATCGCTTTTCTCTCTTTGCTTTTCTTTTATTTTTTTCATAAGAACATAAGAATGCAAACGCCTTTTGGTCAACAAGAGGAAATTTTGATTTTTTAACACTTTCACTACACTCATTCCCTGCATTCTCTCTTCTCAGTAATATTACTTTCATTCCTCTCTTGGCTCCTCTCCTCTCTTTCGCTCTCCAACTTTATCATTCCTCGCTTATTTCTTCTCACCTCTCGTTTTCTCTCCTACGAAATTTTCAACACTTTCTCAAGTATTTACTATTCTCGTATATTTCCTACTTTCTAGCATCCCATGAAATAAACTGAGTGACTATGCTGAGTGATTTTTTACACCTGAGCGACGTTTTTACATAGATATTCCTGCGCGGGCCCCTTCCGCGCCCGTGTTGAAGAGGATATTCTACTAAGAGTCACTTGTTGACCAGACCACACACTAGTAGGTGAAGGGACGACGACGTTTTGGTCCGTCCTGGACCTTCTCAAGTCGATTACTTTAGCCACGTTATTGTGACTCATCGCCTGCATAAGAGTCACTTGTTTCTATCTTCCTTAGGCGGTGGATGTGTATTTATGACTCTCATGTTGGCTTCAGTGAGGTTATGTCCAACAACTTCTGTGCTGTTAAATCTCATTTGAACTCTTATTTGGTTCTTACTCTGCACGATGTTGGATAATGTTCCAGCGGTCTGGCGGGCATTTCTCCACAGTGATGACATTTCCTCTATTCTTTTGAAACCAGTAAGCCTATTATCCATGCACCTAGGTATTCAGGCATGATGTAATATAAGTGCACTTCTGTTTTTCCTATTGTTTCCTTTCATTAATATAAGTGGTTTGTATTTTATTGAATTCTTATACCAATCCGCAGGTCTGTTGTTTTCTTTCTTTTTCTACCACAACATGGCCACACATTTACAATGGTAACCAGCATATATACATTTGCTACTGTCCTCCATGGACAGGGTTTGAGATATGTTAAACATATAGTTCAGTGATTTATTGAACAATCAACCACAGAAGGTGATTGTAGTGCTTTTAAAATGGTTATGTAACCTACATACATAAATACATAAATACAGACTTACGTCTATTGTACATAAACAGTGTTCAAGGTATCTTTTACATAGTGTCATTTACAAAGATACAAAGAGAAAAGGCAATTTTATCTTTGTAAAGGCGTTTACAAAGATAAAATGCAATTCTGACCACCTTATCTCTGCTGGTCTACTGATCCGCCTGTGAAGAATGTGAAGCTGTTAGATACCAAATTTGCTTCTACATTCATCTGTATAACGATGCGTTACAGATGGGGACCTATGAAGGGTAGAAATAGCCTAAGCTACTCTATCCTTTTGAGATGTATCTTACTGTCTCAATAAACGTACTTGAACTTGAACAGATGAGGGTTAGGCTAATTCTTTTGTTGTCCTTAATGACACACAACCTTAAAGTTCGCTGCCAACGATTCTCTGCAACATCGAAGTCTGAGTGAATTTCGCCGACACCCCTCACAGTGATGATGCTTCTGATCTCGAATGGACTGATGGTGATTATAGCACAGTGGGTCCACCTGTTACTATTGGATGTCCGTCGGTCCCGAGCTATTTCTTGTTTAATGTTAGTTTAGAATCTGTTCCTTCCTCAAGATATTCATATTGTATAACCCACTGATCCCCATCACAATGGTTGTACTATTCATATCACTCGTGCTGTCCCGTCTTGAGTACTGCTCGATACTCACTTCCCCCCTTCAGACCAGTAGAGATTGCTGAAAGGGAATAATTTCTATTCGATATACTTTCATATACTATATGAAAGGGAAATTGCTGAAAGTTCTCTGTATTGAGGGGATACAGAGAACATACACCGCATACATAGATACGATATAGCACCCAAACTATTGGGATCATTTCTCAAAGCTCTCCAAATTAGAAAGGTGACGAGAGAGGTATCAAATAACATACATATACTGGAAAGCCAGATCCCAAATCTACACAGTAAAATAACAACATACTGGAGAGAACGATATGGAAGGAAATGAAGAATAGACCCAGTGAAGAGCAGAGTTGCCATAACCACAATTAGAGAACACTGTATAAACACCAGAGGTCCGCGGTTGTTCAACATCCTCCAAGCGAGCATAAGAAATATTGCCGGAACAACCATGGACAAGAGAAAACTGAATAGGTTTCTTCAAGAAGTGCCAGACCAACCGGGCTGTGGTGGATATGTGGGCCTGCGGGACGCTCCCAACAACAACCTGTTGGACCAAGCTCTCACAAGTCAAGCCTGGTTTAGGGGGTAGAACTCCCAAAACCCCATCCAGGTGCAATCCAGGTACAGGTACACAATCTTGAATGCGTAGGTGCTCGTCTGACGCGTTGCCACCGATTCTCAATGCTTTAAATTTCTGTTTACAATTTTTGTCAGCCCTAAAATGATGCATTCAGATGCTACATTATCTAGCGCCCTCTGTGCTATATTCAGAAATGAAAGACCTGAGACGACTAATGTTATATCATCAGCATAACTTAGCAATTTAACCCATTCTGCAAATGTCATGGTAACGAGGTTTCCCATAATGATGTTACAAAGACTATGGCTAAGGACTCCTCCTTGTGGAGTCCCATTCACATGTGACTGGTAGTCCCATTCACATGTGACTGGTAGTCCCATTCACATGTGACTGGTAGTCCCATTCACATGTGACTGGTAGTCCCATTCACATGTGACTGGTAGTCCCATTCACATGTGACTGGTAGTCTGAGGCTTGGTCTTGCAGCTTTACTCTGGCATACCTGTGACTGAGGTAGCCATGAGACACTTAAGACGAGAACACAGCTCTACAATTCTTGAACCATAGACTCTTCAAGTAAAGAATAATTCTACGTTCTCTCGGCAGAACCTTGCTAGTCATGATATTTAACTTACAATATGTCTTCGGATGTGGCTTGGGTTGTGGCTTAAAGTGTGAATGGATTAGTAGTTTGGAAAAAAGATTGAAATATGGATTGTGTAGGGGCTTGAAATGGGGTCTCTGATGTGGCTTGCTTAGGGCTTTAAAAGTGGCTTAGGTCTTAGGTTGCAACTTGGGATGGGGCTTTTGTATTGGGCTTAGGATTTAGCTCAGTAGGTTGCTTGTGATGTGGCTTGGGTTGAAACTTGAAATTTGGCTTTGTATATAATATGAGATAGGGCTCAGGGTGTGGCTTGGGTTCAAATAGAGGATGTGGCTTGGTATCGAAATTGAATATATGACAAACGTAATGTGGCTTAGAATGGGACAAAACTGTGGCCTTGTATAAGGCTTGGGATGCGGCCTTGTATAAGGCTTGGGATGTGTAATGGCTACGGAAAAGGTTGTCCCTGTAACAACAGCTGGTACCAACAGTTATATTGTCAACAACAATCGCACTTCTTTCAACAATTGGCACTGTTTGGCACTGTTGTCAGTATTGACACTCCTCGTTCCGGTGTTACTGTTGGTTCCGTTGTCTCTGTTATCCCTCCAAGCCTCAACTACCGGTCCCTCCACCTCCACCCCCCCCCCCTTCATCACCACCCGGCCACCTCCTCTGCTGGCACTGACATCATTAATCTACATAATAATGCTTCGTTTTAAATTATACTGAAATGTTTTTATGCAAATTAGACGTAACTCATTATGTAGATAAAATAATTAATTCACGGTTGTTCTCTGTTCAGTTTTATCTATTTGTCATTGTGTGAATGTATGTACATGTATATATAATTCATATATTTGTATTTATTGAAATATATAATTATTATTTGGAGGGAGGTATCGTGTGTGTGTGTGTGTGTGTGTGTGTGTGTGTGTGTGTGTGTGTGTGTGTGTGTGTGTGTGTGTGTGTGTGTGTGTGTGTGCTCACCTATTTGTGTCTGCAGGATCGCGCATTAACTCTTGAATCCCGCCTGTCTAGCCGCCGGTTGTTTAAAGCAAAGACATATCGTATTTCCCTATCATATCTAGTTTTAAAATTATGAACAGAGTTTGCTTCCACAATCTGCTCCTTAAGTGCGTTCCATTTTTCCACTACTCTCACGCTAAGAGAAAACTTCCTAGCATCTCTGTGATTCATCTGATTTTCCAGCTTCCACCCATGTCCCCTTGTTCTGTTAATATTCCGGGTGAACATTTCGTCTAATTCCTCTCTGTCAACCCCCGTAAGTATTTTATATGTTTCTATCATAACCCCCCCCCCCTCTATCTCCTTTTTTCTAGTGTCATCAGGTTCAGTTCCTTCAGTCGCTATTCATACCCCATCCCTCGTAACTCTGGGACAAGCCTCGTCGCAAACTTCTGAACCTTTTCCAGTTTTCTTATGTATTTCTTCAGATGGGGACTCCATGATGAGGCGGCATACTCTAAGACTGGTCTCACGTAGGCAGTGCAAAGCGCCCTAAATGCCTCCTTACTTAGATTTCTGAATGATGTTCTAATTTTTGCCAGTGTAGAGTATGCTGATGTCGTTATCATATTTACATGTGCCTCAGGAGTTAGATTAGGTGTTCCGTCCCGCCCAGGTCTCTTTCTCGCGACGTCGACGTAATTTTCTAATAATTAATATTAAATTATATAAATACAAAATTAATATTAATATATATTACCATATTGTACATATTTAGACATTGGTTAGGTTAGGTTAAGTGTTTAGGTTCTGTTGGCGATTATTTGAATTTGTAGTAGGTGGGTGAAGCATTTACAGTGTTGTGGTTCGAACACAATTCGTCAGTTGTTCCGGAAGTGTTCGAACGTCATCAGTTGCGAGTCGTGTGTAAACTGTTTTTCATTCATAAATAGGGGGTTTGGCGGGTGCATGGAATGGACTATGTCTTTGTTTAGAGAACGGGCTGAACACACACCACACACACACACATCCCCCATGCAGCCTGTCCTCGCATACGAAGATCCAAGCTCGTGAATCCAGCTGCCACACTCCCTGTTTATGAATGAAAAGCGGTTTACACACGACTCACAACTGATGACGACCGAAGACTTCCGGAACAAGTTCTTCACTCACGTCCTCTGTTCGAACCACAATTCTATAAATGCTTCACCCACGTACTTCAAATAGAAATAATCGCCAACAGAACCTAAACACCTAACCTAACCTAACCTAACCTAACCTAACCTAACCTAACCTAACCTAACCTAACCTACGCCAAACTATACATACATTTTTGTGAATAATAATACTAATTTATATATGAAAACAAACCAATTTTTAATACACGGTATGTTAAAATTAATGAATGCGTCTGGGGAGGACGGCCACTGCTTTAAACAGCCTAGAGTGAGGACGGGTTGCCCCATAAAGCAGCCCGTAGCAGCTGTCTAACTGCAAGGAACCTCCTTACTGCAAAATGAACAGGTGCATCAGGGTGAAACAAATTCTGCCCATTTGTTTCTCCTTCAGCCGAAAATCGAACCTAAACGCCCTGGTCCTTAGGACTACAACCCCCGAGTGCTATCTACTCAGCCGCGAAGGGCCATAACGCGTGGCATTGTGTGTGCGTACGTGTGTGTGTGTGTGTGTGTGTGTGTGTGTGTGTGTGTGTGTGTGTGTGTGTGTGTGTGTGTGTGTGTGTGAGACCTGACCTGGGATGACGTAATCTGTCGTAGGGTTCAGAAACTAAACCCTAGGAATGAATAAAGAGGACATTGGAAACAGTGTTTTCGTACTTGTGGTTAAAAAAAAGACTAAATAAGAGTATGAAATAACAAAGACTAGAAAATATGGAACGTCTGCTCCCTCCCCTCCCCCAACCCTTTGGCAGCTAACACGTTTTCTGTTTCAGACTTTTGTTCCTTGCATTGTTCAAGGCGAGAGATTTTTGACAAATTTTAAAGACATATTTATTCGTATCGCATGATTTTTTATTTATTTTTTGATAGTTGACATAATGAAAATATCGCTGGCGAATTGTTAAACTGAAAATAGGAAATAGATTGAAAAAGGGAATTCACTGAAAACGTAGAATTCATTGAAATGGAAAATTCATTGAAAACGGGGAATATATTTATTGAAAACAGGAATTTTTTTTTGAAAATGGGAAGTTGACTGAACATGGGGAATTCACCGAAAATGGAGAACAGACAGAGAGAGAATACATTGAAAAAGGAAAATGTATTGAAATCGTGATATTCATAGAAAACCGGGAATTCTGTGAAAAGGAGGAATTCATTAAAAATTAGAAATTCATTGAAAACGGGCAATACATTGAAAATGGGGACTTAACTGAAAATATGACTTTAATTAAAAATGAGGTAATCATTGAAAAAAGCAATACATTGAAATTTGGGAATTAATTGAACATGGGAATTCATTGAAAATGGAGAATGCGTTGAAAATGGGGGAATTCATTGTAAACAGAGACTGCATTCAAAACGAGGAATTCGTTGAAAATAGGGAATTCGTTGAAAACGGAGATTTTATTGAAAAGGAAGAAATCG
Source organism: Procambarus clarkii (assembly GCF_040958095.1). Classification (NCBI taxonomy): domain Eukaryota; kingdom Metazoa; phylum Arthropoda; class Malacostraca; order Decapoda; family Cambaridae; genus Procambarus; species Procambarus clarkii. Next base: position 39,889,968 of record NC_091166.1, on the reverse strand, counting down.
TTGAAAACGAAATTCTAACTGAAACTACAAGGTCGTATATGACTTCCTATCGACTAAATCCCAATTTTGTTTAACTTCAAAAAGTGATAGAAGTGTTTTGCAACTCTAAATATTATTCATTATGCCTCAAATTTGGCATACGGGTCACTTAGATAAATAGAACTAAAGGACGAGCAAAGTGACATTAAAAAGAAAATTCGGGAAATTGGAACACAATTGAAATGACTAAAATTGAGAATTGTAATAAGGATATTAGAAAGAACCTCTTCACCGGTAAAGAATAGAAGTAGAGGGAATTAACGATGTTATTTAAGCAGTAGAACAAGACTCCAAACACGAATTGAAAAGTCATTATGACAAAGCTGAGGATTTTTGGAGCAGGTGGCCTGAAACACAGGTAGGAACACACACCCATGCCAACACTCTCACTCTGTATCTCCTCACACCCAACAAACCTGCCAACCACACCGATCACGCCACAATTTCCAGCAGTAAAAATGGTATAATATAATTATGAGTAATTAAAATTAATTTGGTACATATAGTAGTGGAAATAATTTAGTCATCTGATGGAAGCATTTTACAGTGATTAGTTTATAAGGACTCTTTTGCATTCATTATCATTTTATATTTACTATTTATTGCAAATTATACATTCAGAGGTGGTACCCCTAATAGATTTGTATGTATTATTTTTTATTTGTGTAATATATATTTTTATGTTAACTGTATTATTAATTATTATTGTTAATTTTAATTAGTGCTGAAACTAAAACACAGAACTGTTTGAGTCAGGCGTGACTTAAGATATTATAGTCATTAATGAGGGCTGACTTTAGGAGCGCTGAGCCACTACAGAGATACTCTACTCTGAGCCACTACAGGTCGTACTCTACGAACCCGAAATCACTACAAAGATGTTAGGTCTAACTTTAGGATCCCAGCGTCCCTATAGATGTATTCGGGCTGATTTCATGAGTCAGGAGTCACTATAGAGACATTAGGGCGGACTCTAGAAGCCAAGCGTCACTACAGAGATATTAAGGTTGACTCTAGGATCCCTAAGTCACTATAGATATATTAGAGCTCACTTCAGGAGCCAGGAGTCACTATAGACACATTAGGGCTGAATATGGCGGGAAAACACTAAACAAAATATTCAAATTAACTATAACTTTTACACGTACAAACACTGGTCAGGTACAACCCATCCTCCTGATAAGATAGTACTTTTACAGCTATGTGGACGAGCGTACGTATATCGATGTGATGGACAAATAGAAAGTAGAATTTGGTACTATTTATTTTATAGTTCCAGAAACATAAAGCTAAAACCAAACCTAAATATTCCTAGGCCCAGTATAGCACATATGTACTTTATTAGGCCTCATATAATGAGTATTAGTACTAAGATGGTTAGCATAGGTTATGTTAGGTTACGTTAGGTTTCACTAGCAACATAAACCGAAAAACTTTTCCCATTTGTTAAAATTCACTGAATTTTAAAAGAAAAGTCTACTTTCTATTGGTCCGTCACGTATATATTTGTACGCTCGACCACATCGTTACTGTAAGTACTACTCAGTTGAGGAGGCTGGGTTGGTAACAATGGTTCGGTGAGGCTTTAAGGCACTCTTCCATGTGTTGTGGTGGCCTCTGGCGCAGTGATCAGCACAGTAGGCTCACAGGCAAATGATCTCTGGTACGGTTCCTGGGTAGGCCTAGACGGTTGGGCACGTTTCCTTACACCCGATGCCTCTGTTTACTTGGTAGTACATAAGTACGTGGGAGTTAGGCAACTGTTGTAGGTTACATCCTGTGGAAGGTCAGTAGCTGGTCTACGGGGTTCTGGGTAAACCTAACAGGCTCTCTGTTCCCGACTATGGGGAAATAGGAAACCATATCATCTTCTGCTAATGTGTCTCCCATCCATCCCATGTTTCATTTAACGTCGCTGGTAGAGCAGCTTGGGTTAGTCCTGCACTTTATTTGCTATGTAGTTTTCATAATGACTCTCCGCTTCTCTTCTCAAAGCAAGGTACTTGTTCCTGGTACTCTTGTACTTCTGCGGCCTGCATTTTGTCCTCAACTTTGTGACCTCTGTTGTCTTATACCGCTGGTTTAACAACGAGTTATGCTTGTTGCCGACTCTTTGGGCAGGAACAAATTTGCCAGCTGCCTCCCATCATTTATGTGTGAGGAAGTTTGGTATGCCTTGTGGGAGACGTAACCTGAGATATGTGTCCCTTGTGAGTGTGAGATAAATTGTGCTTCGTTAAATAAAATTGGTTTACTTCGTTCTAATAGCGGTTGCTGTTGTGACTGGTGTGGTAGTGGCGCTGTGTATGACGTGCATATCGCTCGATCAGACAGGTTAAGCATTCTTCACTCTAGCCAGCAACTGGATGAAGTTTTTTTTCGAGGCTGGAAATGGCGTTTACATAAAATTTTATGTAACAGATGATTTATTGAATATACTGTTAAACATTTAAAACAAAACTTTTCAATTATAGTTTATCACCAAAAATTCTCTTTAGTGTGAAAGGAGTCGTGGATTGACTGCCCCACCACCACGAGGCTTCAGTTCCCCTTCTGTTATCTTGAGATGATTTCGGGGCTTTTAGTGTCCCCACGGCCCGGTCCTCGACCAGGCCTCCACCCCCAGGAAGCAGCCCGTGACAGCTGACTAACACCCAGGTACCTATTTTACTGCTAGGTAACAGGGGCATAGGGTGAAAGAAACTCTGCCCATTGTTTCTCGCCGGCGCCTGGGATCGAACCCAGGACCACAGGATCACAAGTCCAGCGTGCTGTCTGCTCGGCCGACCGGCTCCCCATGAGGAGCCGGTCGGTCTGTTGGTACCATGAATCGCACCGCGCTCTTCCCATAAAGTTCTTATCATATTTTTCACCAAAACGGCAATTACGCTTTGCACTATCTAATATATTAAAAAAAAGACATTCAAATCTCCCAAAACGAGGGCGCTAGTGAGCCGTGTCTCAGGGAATATTTACAATTGTCAATGCATTACCGGAGTTGGGTAGGGACTGGATAAATAACAAATAAGAATGACAAAATGTTGGTACACGTGCGATCATAACGTATGTTAATGGTTCTCGGGTTACTCTGGGGCCATCTTGGACTTAGTGTTATGAGGTGTGCTCAGGTACACCATTACCTGTGTAAATGCCACTGGTATCATATTTTGGTTGTGGGGAGGAAGGAATGGTGGTGATCTGTGTGTGTGTGGCTCTTGGAAGCCTCTGTGCGGCTGTGTGAACTTATCAGCCTGTTACTGGGATGCTCTCGGACACAGGTTCGAATCCTCGTCACGTCCCTTGTGGATTTGTTCATTATCAGCCTGTGTTTGTGCGTACTTACCATGCTGTGCTTGGGTAATTGCCATGCTGTGTTTACGTGCATTTATGTGTATTTACAAGGCTGAGTTTGTGTGTATTTACAGGGATGTGTGTGATTATATTTACCAAGCTGTGTTTGCGAGAGTGTGCACATACCGAAGTGTGTTTGTGTGTAATTAACAAGCTGTTTTCTGCGTGAGTTTATGTACACTTATCAGGCTGGGTTTGCAGTGTATCCTCCTCCTGAATCTGGCTACCTGGCTTATAGTATATCTATTGTTGCGACTGAGGAATTTTAATACTTATCATCATCCTCACCATCAACATCATAAATCATCACTATCACGCCAGCAACTTCATCAGGTAATGTTACAAACCTCGACCTAACGTACATTTTGTAACATCAAATAATAATTTACGAAATTAATAGTATTCAATTCCTTCAATATGCTTTATATAATTGGATGAATTTCGGCTATCATTAGTCACTACAAAACTACATCAGAAATCACTGTGTTTATGTTTCCAATGAGTGTCAAAAGCCACACCAGAAATCACTGCAACTAAATATTTCAAATGAGTGTCAAAAGCCACACCAAAAATCACTGAAACTATATATTTCAAATGAGTGTCAAAAGCCACAGCAGAAATCACTGAAACTATATATTTCAAATGAGTGTCAAAAGCCACACCAGAAATCACTGCAACCATGTGTTTCATATCACTATTGTCACTTTCAAGCCATTAATTCCTTGTCAAAAATATTGTCGCGTGTGTTTGGAATCGAAAGCATCCATAAGTAACAAAGACAATTTTTGTTGTTGCTGTTGTGTTAGTTCGTGTGTAGGTCTGTGTGACTGTATGCTTGTATTTGTACGTGTCCGTCTGTATGTCTGTCTTTGTCCGTGTGTCTGTATGGCCTGTATTTATACCTGTCTGTGTGTACTGTGTGTCACTCTTTGTACGTGTCTGTATAACTGTATGAGTGTGTGTATTTTCATGTGCATGTATTTCTGTATTTGTGCGATTCTTTATGTATTACTGCATGTATGCGTGCGTGTGTGTGCGTGTTTATATGCGTATGTGTGTATACGTATGATATACCACTGTCAGGAACAGAAGGCCTGTTAGCCCTTATCGAATTTCACCTAGCCAAGAGCGAGGGTGTCCCCTCGGTCACCCATTCACTTACTGAGCAGATCCAAAGGTTTTAAACCTAACTGGCCGAATATCACTTACATCATCTATTGAGCCATGCCGCTAATGTCTTTAGAGTAGTTGTCCGTCTGTCTGTATATATGATTGATTGGCTACCAGTTTACCTGACTATATGTCTACTTGTCTATCGATCTGTCTGTCTGTCTGTCTTCTCGTACATAATTGCAAACAACGTTACCAGATGGTTATTCACTGAAGGGTTCATGTTCTCGAGACTGGTACCAGCAAGGCGAAACTGAGCTGACTTAGCGCCTTTTTATAGCCGTCTTCTGGGTGTCCACGAAATAGGGGCCAAGGTTACCTTTAGAACTTTGTGCCAATCTCTGTCTGTCTCTCTGTCTCTGTCTGTCTCTCTCTCTCCCATGGGCGTCATTACCTATCAGCACACCACAGAGCCGACAGACTACTACTATTCTGTGTTTCATGCCTCACAACCTGTACCCTGTTTAATGTTTCCAATACACTGCTGTACACTGCTACATCCATCGGGGTACTGTGGTGTACAGGTACTCTCATCAGGAACAGTGTTATACCACCGTGGTACACTGGTACTCCCACGAGGGTACTCTAATACAGAGATACCCCTCATGGAGAGCTGGGTACACTGGTACCCCCATGGGGGAATTCTGGTATACAAGTACTCTCATGGAGAACCGTGGTACACCACCGGTACAGGGGGGTACTCCCATGGAGGGGACTCTGGTATACAGGTACAATGATGGGAAACTGGTTCGTCCATGAACACTGATACTATAATGCCCCATGAAAGTAGTACATTCAGCTATGATGGGTGGTGGTGGTGGTGGTGGTGGTGATCGTGGTGGTGGTGATCGTGGTGGTGGAGGTGATCGTGGTGCTGGTGGTGATCGTGGTAGTGGTGGTGATGGTGATCGTGGTGGTGGTGGTAGTGGTGATGATAATACTAGTGGAAGTGCATACCTAACAGCGGATACGGGTAGTGAAGTTTAGCTCTTCGTGTCCGTCCTACTGGTGTATGGAACTGGGTGTAGCGTCGGTGATGGGGACACATCCCACACCCTGTACACTCTGTGCTACACCATCACCACAAAACACACACGTACGGAGGAACAAAATCAGGTCCTTCGCTCCTGTCTATTCGCTTTAATACACGGACTACATCAGTCGTTGATGCTGTGGCAACTTGAAGCTAATATCAAGTATTGAAGCATGTTTATTGATTTGCAAGGATTATCAGAGACGCAACCGACCATAATTACTTCCTGTCAATTACAATTTAAATCCAAACAAAGTTTAGTAATTAAGTAAATTGTCACTGCACACTGGCACAAACCTGGGACATAAACCATTGAGTGAACATACCCTTGACAGCTTTAAATATTTTAACATAAACAACACACAGCGAATTTCAATATATTGTTAGTAATTAAAAAGTAAAGATAAAATTGGTTCAAAATCACATCATCAATTAAATTTGGATACATAAGTTGGCTAATATATTACGTTCTTTATTAAAACAAATAAATGTTAATTTATTAAAAACTACGCGTGAAACCGTATAAATGTTTTTGTCATTTGAGAAGTAATGTCCTCCTTATGTTGCCTGTAATCGTCTCCTACTGCTCACGGCAACTTTATAAACGGATTCAAGAAGAATTCTACATTAAAATCTCGTTTGGGTGAATCCTGGCGATACGCGTTTTCAAGTCTGTCTTCACTAACTCCCTTGGGTCCGGATTTAAGACGCTGGAATCCAGTTTTCGGGCCTGTTTCGCGTCGTGTTGAACAGATTGGGTTGATGACTACTCAAGTAAGGCGTCGGCATTCTTGCACTATTTTGGAGGCATGGGGATTTCTAGCGAATTGAATTTCTCTTTGTTCCTGACTAATCTTCAGATGTCTTCATCTCTCTCTCTGTCACTGTCTCTGATCTACCTGTCTGATTGTCTATCTAACTGTCCGTCTCTGTCTCTTTGTCAGTATGTCTGTCTCTGTCTTTCTGTATAAGGGGCAAGTCTTATATTTTCTGTTTTTCTACAGCACTTTCTCTGTCCTCTCCACCCACAATACTTGTATCATTTCTCTCACACAATTCTTCGCTTCTCCCTTCTACCTCCGGTCTTTTTAGCTTCCTCTTCCCCTCCCAGTTCGACCCTCGCTTACCATGTACTCTCGACTGGAAAGAATCGCCCAAGAACGCTTTCCTGCAAAGGTGTTCAAAAAGTACAGATTCTACACAAAATTCTCTCTCTCTCTCTCGGAGAATTTAAAATATTCTTTTGTAAATTATTACAGTATAAAACTATAAAAAACACATAAGTATATATGTAGTAAAAGTATCCGAGAAGACAAATATTATTATTGATATTGTAATCAGCAACAAAACAAATTACAAATATAATGGGTAAATAATCACAATACCGAGTATAATCCTTTGCATAGTACGAATGAGCATTTACACCTACGACCCTCTTAAAGTTTACACTGAAACTGTAATTGTTAACATAAACTATGTTCAAAGACATCTGATTTATTATTCAGTAATTTAAGTGCGTCTTATCTCTTCTTCACCCCTTTATTTACATTTTCCTTTCTCGCTCCTAATGTCATTTGCTTCCTCATTCCATTTCCTGTCTCACTCTCATTGTGTTCTTCTGGTTCCGATGTTTCTCCTTCCTGTCTACTCTTCCTTGTGGTCCCTCAGTCTGTCTCAACTGTCCCGCTCTCTCTCAAGTCCAGGCTCACCGCATCCCAGTGTTCATTTACATTTTCAATTTACCTGCGTTGTCATCGCTCTCCTGGACCATCAGGTGATCGCCTCATGGAAACGGTGGTAGGGGACATGGTGGTTATGGTGGTAGGGGAAATGGTGGTGATGGGGGTGGTGGGGGGGGGTGGTGGGGGGGGGAACTAGTGGTGAGGGTGGTGGGGAAAATGGTGGTGATGATGTTGGGGGAAATAGTGGTGATGGTGGTGGGGGGGGTGATTGTGGTGGTGGGGGAACTGGTGGTGATGGTGGTGGGGGGGAAATGATGGTTGGGAAAATGGTGGTAGAGGTCACGATGTTGTAAATGGATACTGTAGGAAAAGACATTGTTGGAAATAGAGGTATCTGGAAATTACAGTATTCGAAACTGAAGGAGATAGAAATGACTAAGTTGAAAAATGAATGTTGGAAATGATGGTGGAAGAAATGAGTGATGGGAATGACAGTATTGAAAGTTAAAAAATATATTAAAAAAAAGTGGAAGAATTAAACGCTTTTGGAATTGTGTTAGAAATGTAGAGGAATTGACACCTTTGGGGTGTCAGGTATATAGATAGTCAGCTGCTGGAAACGTGCTGGAAATGACGAGGTCGGAAGTGATAATTCAGAAAAAAAGGAATATATTGCAAGCTACGGTTGATGGGAACCATCGCTGAAAACCTAGGTTGAGGGCAATAAGTTTTGGAAATGGCGGTGTCGAAAATAACTGCTGGCAACAACATTTTCAAAATGACGTTGTCGGAATTTGCAGCGTTGCAAGTGCAATGGTTGTGATGAAAGATTTAGAGAAGCAGGACTCCCACATAATCTTGATACGTGGGTTTCTTCCTTCTGAATTTTTGGACATGCAGTTACTTCCCTGCGAAATTTTGGACATCCAGTTCCCTTCCTTGCGACGTTTTGGACATGCAGTTTCTTCTTAGCGAGATTTTGGACATGTAGTTCCTTCCGTGTGACATTTTGGACATGTAGTTCCCTCCGTGTGACATTTTGGACATGTAGTTCAACCCGTGTGACATTTTGGACATGTAGTTCCTTCCGTGTGACATTTTGGACATGTAGTTCCTTCCGTGTCACATTTTGGACATGTAGTTCCTTCCGTGTCACATTTTGGACATGTAGTTCAACCCGTGTGACATTTTGGACATGTAGTTCCCTCCGTGTAACATTTTGGACATGTAGTTCAACCCGTGTAACATTTTGGACATGTAGTTCAACCCGTGTGACATTTTGGACATGTAGTTCCCTCCGTGTAACATTTTGGACATATAGTTCAACCCGTGTAACATTTTGGACATGTAGTTCAACCCGTGTGACATTTTGGACATGTAGTTCCCTCCATGTGACATTTTGGACGTGAAATTCCTTTTTTAGAGAGCTTTTGGACATGCAGTTGTGTGTAATGAGCGTGTATTATCCTGCGCACTGTCGCCAGACACCTCACATTGCTGTTAAGCTCTCGCTCTATGGCCATATAAACGCGATATTGCCTACTTTCCTGACTGCAACTCGCACTTCTGCTCTGGTAACAGTGTGAAGGCAGCGTGATGTACAGCTTCTAATAAAAATTTCACGCATTATCGTTCGTTCTTCTAATCGCAACAGGCACTCTGAGTCTGGTAACATACAACAAAATCTATTCAAGTTTTAATAGATTTTAATTAGGGAAGTTTTCAAGAAATTGATTTTCCACTGTAATTGCCACGTTTTCTTGTTATTTCCTCGTGATATTGTCTTTCTCTACTCCCATCTGTTGAACTTTTAGAATAAAACAGAAAAATAGATAAGAACAGGTCTGAGATGGTTTAAGAATATTGAACACTGCAAAAGGTCTATTGACCACTACGAGGCAGCTCCTAATTATAATCAATCGAACACATGCATATATATGTGTAACCTACGCTGGAAATAATCCTACGAGTCCACATTTATTATGTTGCCCGGTTAATTGTGCCATGAATCAACAACCCTGTTTACACACCACTATTTACACGGGGTCTTTCTGAATCTAAACCATATGTTTCTATGCATTATTTCGTGTTCTGTTTTGTGTTGATATATTGAACAATTTATTTATATCCCCTTTGTTATACCCCTCTATCTATTACATACTTAAATTATATCACCTGTTAATCGTCGTCTTATTAGAGAATGTAAATTAAGTTTTCTTAATCTCTCTTCATAAGTGAGATTTCTAATTCCTGAGATTAACTTTGTCAACGTTTCCTGCACTCGTTCAGATGAATTTATGTTCATTCTACAGCAAGGTGACCAAAACTGAACTGTATAAATGGGGCCTAACAAGAGCATAATAAAGTTGAAGAATAACATCAGATGTCTTATTGCTAACTCTTCAAAAATTATACCACTAATCTATTTGCCTTATTCCGTACATTTATGAATTAATCTTTTGGCTTAAAGATATATATATATATATATATATATATATATATATATATATATATATATATATATATATATATATATATACTAATCACGACTCCTAGAACTTTCTCGTAGTCAAATTTCGTAAATTTAAAGTTTTGCCGTTCAGCCTTTTGTTTAAATTGTTTATATATATATATATATATATATATATATATATATATATATATATATAATATATATATACATATATATATGTGTGTGTGTGTGTGTGTGTGTGTGTGTGTGTGTGTGTGTGTGTGTGTGTGTGTGTGTGTGTGTGTGTGTGTGTGTGTGTGTGTGTGATAAAGAAAAGAGGTTTCAGGACGGAGCCTGGAGGCACTGCACTTACAACATTCACCTACACCTGACGCTCAAGACACAGGAAAACTGGACACACACCTGTTGAGATTTCCGGAGAAAATGGTAATTAGCGCAGTCACCTCACAGCCTACTGAACCACAGGTCGATTACGGCACAGGACTAGACACTTCAGCACGTTACCCTAGCAGTAAATAGGCACCTGGGCGTTATGAAGTTGTTGTGGGTTGCCTCCAGAGGAAAATCATTCACTTGACGAAGGAAGAAGTCGATAAGCCTAACCGACTTCCTATGCCCGATAATGGGACGCCATAAAACCTAACCTCTCACAATCCTGTGTTCGTTCCTCTCCACTTGCTGCCTGAGCATATCTGTTCGTCTCCACTTGCTGCCTGAGCATATTCGTTCGTCTCCACTTGCTGCCTGAGCATATTCGTTCGTCTCCACTTGCTGCCTGAGCATATCCGTTCGTCTCCACTTGCTGCCTGAGCATATCCGTTCGTCTCCACTTGCTGCCTGAGCATATCCGTTCGTCTCCACTTGCTGCCTGAGCATATCCGTTCGTCTCCACTTGCTGCCTGAGCATATCCGTTCGTCTCCACTTGCTGCCTGAGCATATCCGTTCGTCTCCACTTGCTGCCTGAGCATATCCGTTCGTCTCCACTTGCTGCCTGAGCATATCCGTTCGTCTCCTCCACTTGCTGCCTGAGCATATCCGTTCGTCTCCTCCACTTGCTGCCTGAGCATATCCGTTCGTCTCCACTTGCTGCGTGTTGGGGGTATGTTCGTTGACGCGGACGTGTAAGCCAGTGGTAAAACTCTAGCACTGAATGTCAATCTTCCCAGCCGACTGTCAGGTCTCTTGTTCGTCCAAACCTCCAACACTGTTCAGGTATTTATATATTCATTTGCTTGTTCTGGCACGGCTATCCATTCATCTATGTGTGCATCGTTTCACCCAACTGTCTACTCAGCAATCCATATATCCTCTCACCCTCTCACCCACCTACCATTAACTCTCTCTCCCACTTACCCATACATTCACCCTCCCACACACCTACTGACGCTTCCCCTCACACCTGTACGCACCTATTTACCTTTCTACCCATTCAATCACTCTTCGACCCTCCTACCAAACCCATTCACTCACCAGGCTACCAATCCCACACCAATCCAACTTCCTTTTCCCCTCAGAAATAATGTACATTTTTTGGCTTGCCAAAATGTCCTCACAACGTAGCGCTGACAACCTGTTCCACATTCTAATGAGTCATTTGGAATATATAATAGGAACCCGACAGCCCGTGTTGTGGGGTCCTGACGGGTAGTTGGTTGGCGCTTGTTACAGCCACTAATGACTTAATTGTATTAAATGCCCCCCTGACAGCCTCCTCTTGGCGTCTTCGGGAATACTGCCGGAGGGTATGATGGCACTGTCATATTTCCTCTCTAGCGCAGGAGGAGGAAGATGGTGTTGTGGTGGGCTTGTGGTGTGGAGGAATGATGGGGGGGGGTGTTGTGGTGGGCTTGTGGCATGGAGGAATGATGGGGGGGGAAGGTGGTGTTGTGGTGGGCTTGTGGTGTGGAGGAATGATGTGATGAGGGGGGGGGAAGGTGGTGTTGTGGTGAGGTGGTATGGTGTTGTGGTCGTGTTGTATGATAGTGGTATGGTGGGGATATAGTGGGGTGGAGTTCAGTGTTGGTTATTGTGTGGTGGAAAGTTATGGTTCGTTGTGAAATGTAACTGTTGTGTGGTTGGGGCTTTTAGATGCTTAAATGGGGTGGTAATATGGTAGGTTGCATGGTGAGAGTCACCGGTGCTGAGAATCTATACAAGACCAGAACATTATCACGATACACAACACCACCACCTACCAAGGCCTTGTAGCAACAAAAAATATATCATGAGACTTTACACGAACGAGACACGACCTCATGTGACATGTACAGGACCTTTCAGACCACGCACGACCTGACGCGTCCTCGCACGCCCCTACACACGACCATTCACCACCCACTACGTCTTCCATCACATCATAATCAAATCAGTGGCTTAAGGGGTCCCGGTAGTATAGTCGGCTTCGTTCTCGACTCACAATCGAGAATTCCGAGTTCGAATTCCCATGCGGGACAGAAATGGTTGGGCGCATTTTCCATCACATAATTCTCCTGTTCACCTCCTGTGCAGTAAGTAGGTACTCAGGATTTAGTCAGCCTGTTGTGGGATTGCATTCTGGACGGGGTCAGTAATTCGACTTTGGGGGGAAGGACCTCGATATAAGCCTAATGTATATGAATACAGCCTGGCTGCCTGTCCCCCGACTCAATGAATTATTATTATTAAGAATTATAATCTCACAGCACCCAGCACCACTCTCGCAGACAACAACGACCTCCCAAAAACCTGTCGTGCCGGCGTGGAACACGACATAGGGAGACAGGTGTCGTTTTTTTGCTGGCAATGATGAGCGCGACGTCCGCCATTGTTACACTCACTGCACACAAGTTTTCTTCCGGGTTTTTAGCGTAAATCTGATTTGGTCGTTCTATTCCGGATCGTGTAATGTGGTTAGCTTAAGTCGCCAGTCCTCTCACTTTTTATACATCTTTTTCATATTATCATAAATATTTCATTTGTTATATTGTTGCTATTATTATTATTATTAGTATTATTAGTAGTAGTAGTAGTAGTAGTCCCTACGATCTTAAACATCTGGTACCACTTCATTTTTCCCCTCTACCTCTCCTCTTTGCCCCTTTCCCTGCACCATCTACTCCTCCTCCACAATTCCCATCCACTTCTTCCTTTCCTTGCAAGATTTTTCCCTTTGGTCTCCCCATCGCCGTGGACCCGGGCCAAGGAGAAGACTCTAGGGTGAACCCTTCAGAGGAATATATATATACCCTTATGTGTCGAGAAGCTTCGTGTCTTCCGGCCGAGTGACGACTGGACAATACCTCAACTTTACGTCAAGTTTTCTACGCATTCAAATGTGAAGGCGAGTCTTGCCATTTCAAATGTTTCATTGAATATGACTGCATATTCCGCGTTGATTATTGACTTGTTTAGGCCTTCCTGGGCCTCTGACTGGTGCTCTTGCATCTTGGCAAGATGCATCTTGCATCTTAAGTGGAATGAGTGATCAATGTTATAAGTGATATTATGAGTGATGTCAGCAGAGGGAAACACCATGAGTGATATCATCAGTGAGTGACATCATTAGTGAGTAGCTTTATAAGTGGAAGATATCATGAATGGATGAAATCATAAGTACCATCCTGAATGGGCGACATCATGGGTGAGTGGCATTATGAGTGACATCATCAGTGATTAACAAGATGAGTTGGCGACATCATGAGTAAGCACTCTCATCAGTGACGTCAAGAGTAGGGGACATCATGATTATCATCATCAGTGACGTCATGAGTGGGGGACATCATGATTAACATTATCAGTGACATCATGGCAGTGAGTGACATGATATCATCTGTAACCTCATGATTGGGTGACATCATGAGTATCAATATGAGTGAAATCATCAGTGAGTGCATGAGTGGCTATGATTAATACGGGACAGATAAAGCCTCTTTCACAGGCCAAAGGGGAAGCCAAAGAGAGACAAAGGGGAAGTCAAAGAGAAGTCAAAGGGATGGTCAACGGGGAGATCAAAAGGGAGGCCAAAGAGAGACAAAGAGGAAGTCAAAATGTAGGCCAAATGGGAAGCCAAAAAAGGATGTCAAAGGGGACGTCATAGAGTAGCCAAAGAGAGGCCAAAGGCCATAGGGATGAAGGAATGCATTAGAGGTGCTCTTTGATCCTACAAATGTGCTGACCTATATACGGAAAGCGAGCTATAGCTCCGGGGGCCCTATCTCCCAACCACTGGCATTAGTGCCTTTACACCTCACGACATTCTAAAGCTCTTTTATACTTATTCGTGAGGTTATAAAAGGAGGTGGCTTTCACAACGTCTACCTCAAGCGCGTTATTATTTGCTTAAACCCAGTACTTGAGTATTTTCCTTTCAAACACATTTGTGTTTACAGTTTCCACCGGTTTTCTCCCTTATCCTGCTTTCACTCATTTGGAAAATAATATTTATATTTACCTCGCAGTATCGTATATGTTGTGATCATGTACCTTTGGTACTTTTTTTATAGTGTGGTTAAGTTCAGTTCTCCTAATCTGTCTTCATAACTCCAAGGTGGTTCTCGTGATTACAGTCACAGCGGAACATTTACACACTAGAGCAACCTTGGAACATATACACACTAGAGCAACCTTGGAACATATACACACTAGAGCAACCTGAGAACATACACACACTAGAGCAACCTTGGAACATATACACACTAGATCAACCCTGGAACATATACACACTAGAGCAACCTTGGAACATATATACACTAGAGCAACCCTGGAACATATATACACTAGAGCAACCTTGGAACATATACACACTAGAGCAACCCTGGAACATATACACACTAGAGCAACCTGAGAACATATACACACTAGAACAACCTGAGAACATATATACACTAGAGCACCCTGAGAACATATACACACTAGAGCAACCTTGGAACATATACACACTAGAGCAACCCTGGAACATATACACACTAGAGCAACCTGAGAACATATACACACTAGAACAACCTGAGAACATATATACACTAGAGCACCCTGAGAACATACACACTAGAGCAACCTTGGAACATATATACACTAGAGCAACCCTGGAACATATACACACTAGAGCAACCTTGGAACATATATACACTAGAGCAACCTTGGAACATATACACACTAGAGCAACCCTGGAACATATACACACTAGAGCACCCTGAGAACATATACACACTAGAGCAACCTTGGAACATATATACACTAGAGCACCCTGAGAACATATACACACTAGAGCAACCTTGGAACATATATACACTAGAGCACCCTAAGAACATATACACACTAGAGCAACCTTGGAACATATATACACTAGAGCACCCTGAGAACATATACACACTAGAGCAACCTTGGAACATATATACACTAGAGCACCCTGAGAACATATACACACTAGAGCAACCTTGGAACATATATACACTAGAGCACCCTAAGAACATATACACACTAGAGCAACCCTGGAACATATACACACTAGAGCACCCTGAGAACATATACACACTAGAGCAACCTTGGAACATATATACACTAGAGCACCCTAAGAACATATACACACTGGAGTAATCAAGGAACATATATATATACACAGTAGAGGAGCGCCAGTACCCCATGGTCCACCGTAGCTGATAATCACAGTACTAGTGTGGTCGTCCTCGTTACATGTAATATATGCACTAATATGACAAGAGTAATTAGAGCTCCCTCAGTGTGACGGGACAGTGTTCGCCTGACTCTAAACTACGCGCTAATGACCACCAGCAACTTGAGTGTGGTGTGTTTCAAGACTCTGGGATGAGAAGAGTTTCCACCTCGTTACGACCTCAAGCGCACAATTTACATACTGCAGTGGTCGGTGTTATTCATGTTAGAGTAGCGTGTAGTGCCTCCGCCAGGGTGTCAGTACCACACAAACACCTCCCACTGAGGACACTTTTACCCTGTTATTTCTAACCATATATATAATGTTCTATAATTTATGTCATTTATTAATCTAGTATTTATGTGAGAGTGTAAAGCGACCCCTACAGCTCTGTGAATAATTATGTTGTTATTTCTGACATAATAATGTCAGAATATTATATTATATTCATAATATAAATATTGAATAATGCTGTATTTCATATACGTAATCTTAACTGCTGGCACCTGGAACGGTAACACTAACAAGCAGTGACCATAAGGCACCTTGTGTGTACATAACAACCGTATGATCCCTGCAGCCCTTCAGGGTATGATAGAGGGGACCCCTTGATCATACCTTGGTGGGGTTCTGGGAGTTCTTCAACTCCCCAAGCCCGGGTCGTGGCCAGGCTTGACTTCTGAGAGCTTGGGCCAACAGGCTGTTGCTTGACACCACACAGGTGAGAGCCCAGCACCACACAGGTGAGAGCCCAGCACTACACAGGTGACAACCCAGCACCACACAGGTGAGAGCCCAGCACCACACAGATGAGAACCCAGCACCACACAGGTGAGAACCCAGCACCACACAGGTGAGAACCCAGCACCACACAGGTGAGAACCCAGCACCACACAGGTGAGAACCCAGCACCACACAGGTGAGAACCCAGCACCACACAGGTGAGAACCCAGCACCACACAGGTGAGAACCCAGCACCACACAGATGAGAGCCCAGCACCACACAGATGAGGTTAATGAGTTTGAGTGCACCTTAGTTCAACGCCAACTCTCGGAGACCCGGGAATGAATCCAAGTTAATCAGGGAAGCCGTAAGCAAGCCTGCACCCACTAACTACCTCACAGCACTGTGGCACGTAGGAGTATATGGTGGACTATGTCACTCAAGTTACTTAGGCATTTGTATTTTACTCACTTATAGTAGCAAATAGATCTTGGTACTTATCGTTGTCGGGGTCAGGAATTCGGTATTTAGGAGGTCCCATTCCTGGCCATCTGCGGTCCTTCCCCCAGGATGCAACCCCGCAATAATTGTCTATCTCTCCTGGTACTTATTTAAGAGCTAGGTGAACAGAAGCATCAGGTGAAAAAAACGTGCCAAACCGTTTCAGTCCCTCCCGGGGATTGGGCCTGAGTCCCTCGGAAGTACACTACTGGTTCGGAGTGTGTATGCTGAGGCGTGTATGATGTGTTTATTATAACAAGTCTGTGTATGATTGCCAACTCACTCATACACAGTGATTGTGCAGTAGAACGTAAAATTAAAACACACGGCTCTACTTTTACTTCTTTGTGTGTGTGTGTGTAAATATATACATACATACATACATATATATATATATATATATATATATATATATATATATATATATATATATATATATATATAAATATATATATATATATATATTTATATATATATATATATATATATAGAGAGAGAGAGAGAGAGAGAGAGAGAGAGAGAGAGAGAGAGAGAGAGAGAGAGAGAGAGAGAGAGAGAGAGAGAGAATATATGTTAAGTTACTCCCGCCGTTCACCCGCGCATTTTCATCATTTACTTTATATGTAAATGGAAATGTTTATCTGTTCGAGGTTGGAGGGAAGAGCGGGGAGGGTAGGGAGATGGGAGGGTAGGGGAGGATGGGGAGGAGTAAAATGGGGGAGATGGGAGGGAAGACGGGGAGTGGAAGGGGAATGGGTAAGAGGGAAAGGGAGGGAGAAGAGGGAGGTAAAGGGGGATGGGGAGTGAAGATGGGGAAAGAGGGGGTACGTGCGAAGTGGGGAAAAGAAGAAAGGTGGAATTGGGGGGTGGTAGCAGACATACTGTTCCGGGCAATGATAAGTAGAACCCTTCCTACTATCTGTATGTTATGTATATATATATATATATATATATATATATATATATATATATATATATATATATATATATATATATATATATATATATGTCGTACCTAGTAGCCAGAACGCACTTCTCAGCCTAATATGCAAGGCCCGATTTGCCTAATAAGTCAAGTTTTCATGAATTAATTGTTTTTCGACTACCTAACCTACCTAACCTAATCTAACCTAACTTTTTCGGCTACCTAACCTAACCTAACCCATAATGATAGGTTAGGTTAGGTTAGGTAGGGTTGGTTAGGTTCGGTCTTATATCTACGTTAATTTTAACTCCAATAAAAAAAATTTACCTCATACATAATGAAATGGGTAGCTTTATCATTTCATAAGAAAAAAATTAGAGAAAATATATTAATTCAGGAAAACTTCGCTTATTAGGCAAATTGGGCCTTGCATAGTAGGCTGAGAAGTGCGTTCTGGCTACTAGGTACGACATATATATATATATATATATATATATATATATATATATATATATATATATATATATATATATGACAGTGTCAGACCACGGAGGAAGAATTAAAACAGGAATTGAAACAAAGTTATTCCTTCTGAAGATGTATTAATATACGAAAGTACTTAAGGAAATTCCTGTTTCAATTCTTCCTCCGTGGTCTGACACTGTCAAATTTTTTATCACGTGTTAATTTTCGTGATTTACACACACACACACACACACACACACACACACACACACACACACACACACACACACACACACACACACACACACACACTCACTCACACATATATTATATATATGAGTGTGTGTGTATATATATATATATATATATATATATATATATATATATATATATATATATATATATATATATATATATATATATATATATATATATGTATATATATATATATATATATATATGTATATATATATATATATATATATATATATATATATATATATATATATATATATATATATATATATATATATGGGGCTTTGTGTGTGTGTGAGTGTAAGAGATAATAAAAAAGAGAGAGGCTGGAAGAAATAGGGGAAAGGAAATATAGGAAAGGGAAGGATAAAAGGATGGAAGGGAGGGGGAACAGAAATGCGAAGGGTGACATAAATAAGAAAACAAAAAAAAGAGATAGAGGAAAGAGATACAAAGATTTATCGAAAGAAAGAAGAGAGTATTTCTTCCTTCCTTCGTCTCTGTCATACCCTCCCTTCCCTCTTTCTGGCCATCAACCCCTTCTTTTACCCCAAAATCTCCCTTCTCTCGCCCCATAACTCCCTACACTCCATCTCTTGCTCCCTATATGTTGCTTACACACACAGAGATCCGCAAACAGTAGAATACAGGATATACAGTATCCTAGACCAACCTAGTGGTCCAGGTAGCTCCTTGCTAATCTAGCAGGACAGACCCTGGATAACCCTCTGGATAGCCAGCCACCCCCTGGGTAGCCGTTTGGGTTATCCAGTTTTACAGTCCATTAAAGTCCCTTGGTATAGCCTCCCCGTGGATAGATCCCCTGAATATTCACAACGGCAGTCCCCGGTCTAGCCTCTTGGGACTATTTAGGGGAGGTAATATGTAGCGGAACGCATGTAAACCTCATTCGTCAGCGTCAGCTGAGAGTGGACAGGAGGGACGAGGGGCCGCTGAGAGGGGAGAGGGAAGGCGAATGGAGAATATGCAGAGGAATGTTACAAGTGGTGTTGCAGATGAGAGAGATTCTGCTGCTTTACATCCAATGGTATTCAATCGTTGATGTTTCACTACTTGACTCTTTCATAAGGCCGACAGAGAGAGAGAGAGAGAGAGAGAGAGAGAGAGAGAGAGAGAGAGAGAGAGAGAGAGAGAGAGAGAGAGAGAGAGAGAGAGAGAGAGAGAACAGGTGGTGGTGTTAACTAGACTGCAAATTGGAGAGGCTTGCAAATGGGTGCAAAAACCTAGAGTTCAGAGATGAAAGTGACATATTGGTCATGAAGTTTGACCTTTCTTTGACAATGAAGAGCCACGTTCTTAACCTAACCCAAAAGGCCTCCAGGAAACTTACAGCCCTACGGCACATCTCACACCTTCTTGACAGCAGGGATTGCAAACCTTATATAAAGCTCAATTTCGCTCCGATCTTGAATATGCACCCTTCTCCTGGATTGCCTGCCCTCCATCGTTCATCAGAATTTTGAACAAAGTGGAGAACAGTGCAACAAGGCTCATCTCTAATCTTGATCAAGTCTAGTCTGAACATCAAAGCCTCCAACACCGTCGTGATGTTGGTGGACTTACTGTTATGTACAAGGTCAACATTCTCAAAGTTCCGCACGTGGCCCAACTTCGTGGACAACCAGTAGTTGGCACCCGTGACACTAGGCTCTCAGCCATCGCCAGTCTCATGCAGGAACTGTCTTTCTCAAGAACATCTCTCCATCAGCAATCACTCATTCCAAGGCTGACTCGAATTTGGAACTTGTTTGCTGAAGAGGTTGATACACGAGTGATCAGGTCAATCGATCACATGATGGACCTGGCTCACAGTTGGGTACTAGCTCGTCTTGTTTCTTAAATGATTGTTACCAATATATAAATAAAGATCAGTCATAAAATAAATATGGTGCAGGCTTCAAACGAACTAAGGTAGGATAACAGTTTTTGCTGCTAGTTTCCGTAAATAGTTTTTCCTCGTGTGATAGGTAATTAGTTTCAAATAATAATCTCATAAAATAAATGAGTCTCTAGGAGCAGGCATTAAATGAGCTGAGGTAGGATAACAGCTCTTGCTTGCAGTTTCACTAGGTACTTCAACTGACAGCCCTAATGAACCCTAGTCATAGTTTATAAAAAAAGAGAGGGAGAAAGAGGAGACTCCAATTAATGCTATGAAGAGAGACCTAAAGTGACAAATACAAACATAAATAGACAGGGGGGAAACAAACATAAATAGATAGTGGGGAACAAACATAAATAGACAGGGGGGAACAAACATGGGCAGACTGACTGACAAACAACGAAAGACACAGATTGAGAAGCAGAGAGCAATTTAAGACAGATTGTCCAGTAATCCCTTAATTTTCCCACAGATCCATAAGTTCAGTGTAGTGGGAAAACATTCCCCCCTAAAACAAGAGAAATATCAAATTTCTTGTGATAATACCTTGTTGTGCCCAGTTTGGGAACGAAACATATATATTGACGACAACACAGAACTGACGACACTGCTCAAAACGCCACGCCCACAACACCTGATCAATCTATGTATGTGTTTCCCCCCCACCCCACTCCCTTCCTTCGCCTTATTCTTCCTTCTTTAAGCCCTACTCTTCACTTATTTGTATGTACCTGACCCCCCGAACGGGGTATATATATATATATATATATATATATATATATATATATATATATATATATATATATATATATATATATATATATATGTCGTACCTAGTAGCCAGAACCCACTTCTCAGCCTACTATGCAAGGCCCGATTTGCCTAAAAAGCCAAGTTTTCCTGAATTAATATATTTTCTCTAATTTTTTTCTTATGAAATGATAAAGCTACCCATTTCATTATGTATGAGCTCAATTTTTTTTATTGAAGTTAAAATTAACGTAGATATATGACCGAACCTAACCAACCCTACCTAACCTAACCTAACCTACCCTTATAGGATAGGTTAAGTTAGGTAGCCGAAAAAGTTAGGTTAGGTTAGGTTAGGTAGGTTAGGTAGATGAAAAACAATTAATTCATGAAAACTTGGCTTATTAGGCAAATCGGGCCATGCATAGTAGGCTGAGAAGTGCGTTCTGGCTACTAGGTACGATATATATATATATATATATATATATATATATATATATATATATATATATATATATATATATATATATATATATATATATATGTCGTACCTAGTAGCCAGAACTCACTTCTCAGCCTACTATGCAAATATATATATATATATATATATATATATATATATATATATATATATATATATATATATATATATATATATATATATATATATATATATATATATATATGTCGTACCTAGTAGCCAGAACTCACTTCTCAGCCTACTATGCAAGGCCCGATTTGCCTAATAAGCCAAGTTTTCATGAATTAATGTTTTTTCGTCTACCTAACCTACCTAACCTAACCTAACCTAGCTTTTTTTGGCTACCTAACCTAACCTTACCTATAAAGATAGGTTAGGTTAGGTTAGGTAGGGTTGGTTAGGTTCCGTCATATATCTACGTTAATTTTAACTCCAATAAAAAAAATTGACCTCATACATAGTGAAAAGGGCAGCTTTATCATTTCATAAGAAAAAAATTATAGAAAATATATTAATTCAGGAAAACTTGGCTTATTAGGCAAATCGGGCCTTGCATAGTAGGCTGAGAAGTGAGTTCTGGCTACTAGGTACGACATATATATATATATATATATATATATATATATATATATATATCCGAACACGGCATCCTATTTGCTACACAAAACATCACATCATACTAGGCACCCCACTTACCCTTATCGTACCTTTCCTTCAACGCTCCTTTCCTTTCCTCTGGTTACCGTTACTTACTCTATCCTTCCCCTTCATCTTACCTGTTCCTTTTTCCCTCTTTTTCCTCCCTTCCCTTTACATTTTCATCCCCTTCCATTCCATAATTCACCTTCCTTGTTCTGCTAACTTCCTGGGTCGTAACTTAAAATGTTAAGACCCATGACACTTGTTGCTGGTGTATGTGTGTGTGTGATTGCTTAAGTGTAGTTACAGGATGAGAGCTACGCTCGTGGTGCCCCGTCTTCCCAGTACTCTTTGTCGTATAACGCTTTGAATCAACTGACGGTTTTGGCCTCTACCACCTTCTCACGAGTGCTATATAATCGGGATGGTTTGGCACGTCTCCTGCAAGTTCCCTTCCTCTTCATGAAACATGGCTTTTATATGTTACTAAGAGCCCCGGCCTTCTGGGACACACCTTTTATATGTTACTAAGAGACTTAACCTCCAGGAACATTCCTCTTATGTATTATTAAAGAGCCCTGACCTCCTGGAACGGGCCTCTTATGTGTCACTAAGAGCCCTGAGCTCTTGTTTCCTATCTTTACATGCACCCCTCTCTCTCTCTCTCTCTCTCTCTCTCTCTCTCTCTCTCTCTCTCTCTCTCTCTCTCTCTCTCTCTCTCTCACTCACTCTCTCTCTCTCCCTAGGTCATATTTCTGCATATCGGCCAGGAGGGAAAGGTTGCATCTAGAACCCTAAAGAATTATCGCTCATGTATCGATGTAGAAAACAAACACATTTAAACAAACACATTCGCAGCGGAGGGTAGAGGACAGAGACAAACAAACAGCAGAACACAAGCAGTGTTTGTTTATGACGAGGGTAAACAGTTGTTTATAGAGGCATGACTGGTATTATGCTCCTAGTTTGTCTTTAGCTAACTTTTTGCCTAGTGTACTCACTTAGATGTGCTTGTTGACTCGAGTTCTAGCTCCAAAGCCACCTGAAGTTGGGCGGAGGTTGAGCTTAAGTCCCAGAGTGTTGAACGTCAGATCTGTGTATACACTAAGCCAGCTAAGGTTGGGATGTTGAGTTTAAACTACTGAACCCCATTCGGTAGATCTGTGAGTATGCTCATTCATCTGAGGTTTGGAGGTTGAACTTCATTTCTTGGGTCCCCTCACATTAGAGCTGTGTGAATGCTCATCCAGTTAGGGTTGATGGGGGATGAATATCAGCTCCTGCTCGCACCAAGGATGTCTGTATACTCATCTAGCCCTGTGTGTATATATACTGAGATTCCTTTGATCCTGCAATATATTTAAGAGAGGAATACACTTGCTGGTCTGTCAGTATTTGGTATAACGTCCTTAGTAACTCTCCAGAGGTTAATGGGCCGTAAGCTCACTGCCAAACCTTCCGGCTGAAAACGTTTATGGTAACTGCCGTGAGGATCACCTACGTCTCCAATAGCCATCCCTGCCACCCTGTTCTGTCATGTATCATACTGACCATGTCTTCTTTATTGACCGTATTCATTTCCCTAGCTAATCTTATATCTTTTATTATGTCTCGTCAAGTGCCGGTGAGGTTCGGCTCCCTCACGTTCTCATACTGTGATTCATACAGTTCTGGCATGAATTATACGCATCGAACTTTAGCCTAATTTGGCTTTAGGCAGAATTATATTAACGTTTAATGCCGTTAAATATTAGGGCCTCACGTGCGTTATGTACAGTGTTCATATGCAACTGATATATATGGCTGTTAGTCACGTTCATAGAAGCCGATGATGCTATCCTGATTATGTGTGCCTCCGGTGCTAGGCTGTATGTTAACTCCCAGGCTCAACGGGTCTTCTTCCTCCATACCAGGATCTCACCACCTTACATTTGCCTGGGTTAAAGTCGAGTACCCATTTATCTTAACCTAATCATTATCCTAAAGATTACTACAGTCCTCGTGTTTTTAATCTTTTCATATATTGTGCATAGTCCACAAACACTGACGTGAAGTGTCTATTTTCTTAGGTAATTAACATATACCAGGTAGGGTACAGGCCTTAGTACTGACCCTCGGACTTACCATAGCCCGTGCTGCTTGGAGCTTTTTGTTCCAAGTAGCGAATCTTAAACAACAACAAACAGTACTGACCCGTATTGTAGCGTAAATGTGACTTTCCTCCACTATTAGGCCTCTCTCCCCGCCATAACAAGGATGGCAGACTCAAGCGTCTATGACAACAAGGAACCTGCAGGGTCCAGGAACAACACTGTGTCGGGGCCAGTTCTCGGACCACCTCTGCAGCCTGTTTAAGTTATCTGGGAGAATCATACACTCCACAGCTGTCACAACCCTTCTCGCTAGTTTTGCGCCGTCTGCAAACATCGATTTATAAGACTCAACTCCAGTAGATAGGTCAGTTACATAAATGAGAAATATTATGGGTCCCAGCACCTATCCTTGAGGTTCTCCACTTGTTACCCTACTCCAGTCCAACTTCTCGCCCGTCACTGTGACTGCCTGTCGAGTTAGTGAGAGATTTGGCACTTGTTTGGCAGTCCAGAAATACAACAATTGTAAACATTATTCGTCCTGCCTTATTTTAGTTATTTTATAATATAACTAATTGGTTCGTCAGGCAGGATTTTACTTCCCTAAAGTCATGTTGATGTTTGTTTGTATACCTAATTCTCACTAGGTGTGCAACTAGTGTCATCCTTATTATTTTTTCGAGTACTTTGCAGGGAATGCTTGTCAGTGCTTGTGTGTCTGTACACACCTAGTTGTGCTTGCGGGGGTTGAGCTTCGGTTCTTTGGTCCCGCCTCTCAACAGTCAATCTACTGGTGTACAGATTGCAAAGCTTCTCGCGCTCTATCATAGTGTGTGTGTGTGTGTGTGTGTGTGTGTGTGTGTGTGTGTGTGTTTGTGTTTGTGTTTGTGTGTGTGTGTGTGTGTGTGTGTTTGTGTTTGTGTGTGTGTGTGTGTGTGAGATAATGACAATAACTAATATTTGAACATGGAAACATATAACAATAACAAAAAAAACTTGAAGCAAAACATGTTGGTCACGTATTACATATTTGTTAAGCCTTCAAAATATCAGTATCATGATATTACATATGCTTGTAAGCCTCAAACAAGGCCTTTGTTCCAAGCTTCAAGCAAAATATTTTGGATACGTTTATCAAATATTTTCATGCTCCACTGTTATTTTTAAACCACATTTTATTTATATATCTCAACTACAATAATTCCAATAACAAAATTGCATTTAAATGCTTGTTTTTATCCCAGATTAAATATTGAGAAATTTTTGGGATTAATACTATACATATATTTTTGTTTCAGTTTGGCTTAGTGTAAGACTGGCTGAGAAAGGAGTCCTGTGATTGGCCGAGCCTTCACCGCATCGTCGACCAATGGGAGGCCTCCTTGAGTGGACGCTGCTTTCCCTCCTCTTTGTCCTTTGTGAGTTGTTTTTGTGATTTTAATTAGGCTTTTGTGTCTTATAGTTCTTCTTTAGAATTTTATGATTCATCCTTTTAATTTCTTATTTGTCATCTTTATCGTCTTATCTCATTTTCTTTACCTTCCTGTATATCCTATTCATTACCTTGCCATCAATTATTTTAATCTGATCTGTGATCTTCATTATTTTCCTATCATCTTCTACCATATATTCCTATCTATCACCTTCTTCTCCATCACCTTTATCTTCTTCATCTTCATCTTATTATTTTTCTTCTTCGTTGTCGTCTTCCACTTCTTATCTTCTTGTTCTTTTAGTTTCATTGGTTCTTATATTAGTCTCTCTCATAATAAATATTTCTGCTGATTCATCTGCTTCTGTTCGTATTTCTTAGTTTTACCGATTTTATCTACTTTAATGAGTCGCAAAACTCTGCAAACACACACACAAACATTATACATATACATATATATATATATATATATATATATATATATATATATATATATATATATATATATATATATATATTTTATATATATACATATTTAAATACAAAAAAATGGTGTACCCGGTTGTGCTCAGGTCTCTCTCTCCCCCTTTACACTTTCCTCTCTCTTCCCTTCTGCAATCTTTCCTCTTTTCTCCCCTCACTACTTTTCTCCCCCTAACATCCTCTTCTCCTCCTCTTTACCCCCCCCCCCCTTCATCTACACCAAAAGCCCCCTTTCTCCCAATCGCCCCCCCCCCTCTCTCTCACTTCTTCTCCTTGCATTTTCCCCTATTTACTTTTCTTCCCCTCCTCTCTCTTCCCTCTCCTTCGCTCCCCCCATCCCCCCTCTCCCCTCTTTCCCCATGCCACCCAGGTAAACAACACGAGAGTATAAAACTGCAGGGAAAACACAGCCCCTGGTTATATTTTAGAATTCATGAAAATCGAAGGTGGGGGAAGAGTTATTTAAGATGCAGATAATTTTTAAGGCATTGTACTTCGGCCAACCTCGATTAGTCTATGACACTCATAGATTTCCCCATGTGTTATGTCTGAAATTTGGGTGAGGCTAGCCCTAAGCATCTGGCCTCCTACTGTGGACACACAAACATCGTAAGCTCTCTGAGTGGCCAGTATGGCAAGCTCTCTGAGTGGCCAATAAGTCAGGCTCTCTGAGTGGCCAGTATGCCAAGCTCTCTTGTGTGGCTAGTAAGCCAAGCTCTATGAGTGGCTAGTAAGCCAAGCTCTATGAGTGGCCAGTAAGCCAGGCTCTCTGAGTGGTCAGTAAGCTAAGCTCTCTGAGTGGCCAGTATGTCAAGCTCTCTTGTGTGGCTAGTAAGCCAAACTCTATGAGTGGCCAGTAAGCCAGGCTCTCTGAGTGGCCTGTATGCCAAACTCTGTGAATGGTTTCGGAAAGGTATCATATTAGAACTGTTTTTAGCTGTATTGAGAGCGTGTGAAGCGGTAGAGCGTTGTTCGCAAGCTAATAATATATTTCTTAAATGTGCTATATTTTAACTATATTTAAAGTTTTTATGAATTTTAAGCTTATATAATATACTTCATGATTGTAGTGTAATTCATATTTGTAGTATATTTTAGCATTGTAATATATTTTAGAATTGTAGTATATTATTATACTCTAGTATATTCCAAACAAAAAATTGTTCTTCGCTCCAACATTTCCTAAGGAACAATATAATCCGCCCTATCAACGAACCTTTGAATTAGTTATCAATAAGGCTGTAAATAATACTCGAATGCCATCATTTTAGCAGCGAAACAAGAGATTAAACGCTCACAA
Organism: Procambarus clarkii; assembly: GCF_040958095.1. Lineage (NCBI taxonomy): Eukaryota > Metazoa > Arthropoda > Malacostraca > Decapoda > Cambaridae > Procambarus > Procambarus clarkii. The sequence continues at coordinate 39,862,621 of NC_091166.1, read as the reverse complement.
AGAACTATTACCTTGGCGCACGCGAAAGGTTACTGACACCGCCAACACGTCAGCGCGATATATTTCGCGAATTGCGGCCTTTGTCATGTTTGGAGGAACATTTTTCTCCAGCGGTTAGTGATACCGGAAATTCATTATCGCAAAGTGGTTTTATACATTCTGATCTTTTATTTGTAATGCTGGTAACATGCATGTAATTATCATAATGGCATTATAAGTATTGTCCTGGAGCAATAATAATAATAATATATATATATATATATATATATATATATATATATATATATATATATATATATATATATATATATATATATATATATATACAATAAGCGAGAATGTTTGTCTGTTCGAAACTGGAGGTCACACGCCTGGGGCTAGGCTCAGCCAAATTGTCAGAGGGAATGGTCTGGCATAAGGGAAGCTAGAGCATAGGCAGGTCGGAGTCGCCAGAATTCAAGAGAGAACAGCGTGCCAGGGCCTCATTCAGACCCCCACGATGATTTTTGGCACTGACCTCCCGCAACACAGCTAAATATTTTCAACACTTAAAAAAAAAAGGATAGGGTGAGGTGACTGTTGCCTGACTCGGGCTTCTAGCTGTCCGCCAGGTCTGCCATCTTCCCTCTGGATCAATGGAGGACCATCTGACAGCAGTATGCTCGAAGGAAGACATTATAGTGTTATACAAATACATTTACTCAGGTATATAAGAAGGATGAAAAGGCAATACGAGATATAATTGACAGGTAATTGTAGACCTTGCAGTGAAAACGCAAGATTCGTCTTTGCGATTCGTCGAAGCCCAAAGGGTGATGTTAGTCTGTTGGTTTACTGGCTTGGCATTTGCTGTGAATACAATGCACACAGGAAGCCAATGAACAGTGGATAGAAGGAACAGTGAAGACGAGGAATATTGAACAGGACAATAAAGAACACTGAAGACAAGGAAAAGTTGAAACAAGGAATAGTGGGAAAAGGAGGAGTGGAGACAAAGAATAGTGGAGAGAAGAAATAGTGGAGAAGAAACAGTGAAGACTAAAAATAGTGAAGACAAGGACAAATTGAGACAACGATCAGTTAAGAGAAGGAACGGTGGAGACAATTAAGGAACGGTGAAGAGAAGGAACAGTGAAGAGACTAAGCAATGAAGACAAGAAACGGTGAAGACAAAGAACAGTGAACACACATACACACACACACACACACACACACACACACACACACACACACACACACACACACACACACACACAGTCAGAGATGGGCAGAGGTTCTTCCACCCCTATGCCCCTGTTACCTAGCAGTAAATAGGTACCTGGAAGTTAGTCAGCTGGCACGGGCTGCTTCCTGGTGTGTGTGTGTGTGTGTGTGTGTGTGTGTGTGTGTGTGTGTGGTTTGAAAAAAAAAAGTAGTAGCAGTAGAAACAGTTGATTGACAGTTGAGAGGCGGGCCGAAAGAGCAGAGCTCAACCCCCGCAAGCACAACTAGGTGAGTATACACATACACACACACACACACACACACACACACACACACACACACACACACACACACACACACACACACACACACACACACACACACACACGAGCACGCACATACACATTCACTCACTTTCCCAGAGTAAAAGTCTTTCCACAATGTTCCTCCTCATTACGAGATTCCTTATCAAGTTTCTTAACATAATTACACACGATTAAATTTTATTGTAGGTCTCATTTAAAATGACAAAATAATCTTCTAGAAGTTCCCTTTAGTTTTCCTATCCTTCTTTATTCTAATTATCAATCTCCCCCCCTTACATTTCTCTCTCTCAGTTCCCCCTTCTTATTTTATCTTTCTCATATGCAATTCTCCAGGTCCTTTATCCTTATTCTGCTTTTAATATTTATCGTTTCCTCCCTCCCCCCTCTCCATTTCCTTTCATTCAATTCTTGGTTTGCATTCTCGCTCTTCTCCCTCTTCTATCTTTGTTGTTTATCAAATTATATCAGTATTCTTAATTCCTTTTGATGTGTCGCTTCTCATTCTTCTTCCAACACTTTCACCCTTTTCCATATTTCTCACTTCTCTCTTGTCCTCTTCACCTACCTCATCTACCTCCTTCTCATCTCCCGTATCTCTTATTCCTTCTCCTACTCCACTAATCCTATTCCACCACCTCCCTTCCTCTCCCCTAGACGCCCCCCCCCCCTCTCCTCTACCATCCCTTCCTCTCCCACACATTCCTCGCCCCACCTTACCCTTCCTCTGACCCCCACCAACCGCCCTCCACCCCACTCTCAACCACCCGCCTCCAATTGCCCAATCGCTCCCTCTCAAAGACACCCCCACCCCCCTCTCTCGCCCCCACCCAGGTTCTCTTCTCCCACCTCTACTCCCGCCTGTGCCCTCTACCCCCGCTTGCTTTGATCATGGTGGTCAGTTACCAGGGTTCAGCCAGGGTAAACACCACTGGGTCACTCTCAACCTGCCCTTGTTATCTATACACCCGCTGGTGCACCTCACTAATTGACTCTTCTCCACTTGTAGAAATGTGTGTGTGTGAGAGAGAGAGCACAAACAGCACCGCTCCTGTGCCGGGTAAGTCCACTACGGGCTCACCATAGTCCCTGCTACTTGGAACTTTTTGTTCCCAGTAGCTGAATCTTAAACAACAAGAAAAAGAGAGAGAGAGAGAGAGAGAGAGAGAGAGAGAGAGAGAGAGAGAGAGAGAGAGAGAGAGAGAGAGAGAGAGAGAGAGAGAGAGAGAGAGAGAGAGAGCAGACAAAATATGGACATATATATAAAACAAAGACTTTCCCTAATGTTCATATTCGGGTTTTTAATTATTCGAACGATATCCTAGCAAGATAGATTTTTTTTTATTTAAATATATATATTTAATAGTGCGTACTTGGATGTTTCGTGGAGCGGAAATGTCCGGATGAGCGAGAGTCAACTTTTAAATAAATTCACAAATATTCTGTACAATTACTGCAGTTATAGGCGACAAAATTTCTACAAAATCTCATAGAATATTAAGTGTTAATGATGCAACTTAAGAAAGGAACTGGCACACAGTTTGGCTTCTTGTTCCCCGAGTTGATTGTCAGACCGCAAGTGGAACAACAGCCTTACTGGAAGACACTGCAATGAACCAGGTGCAGAGCGCCCTCGTTACTGTATGGTAACGCCCTCGTTATTGCATGGTAATGGCCCTGTTACTAAATGGTAACGGCCTCGTAACTGCGTGGTAAAAGTCTCGTTACTGCATGGTAAAGGCCCCATTACTGCATAATTATGGCCTCATTACTGCATGGTAACGGAAACGTTACTGCATGTTTAAAGCCCCGTTACTGCAAAATAATGGCCTCTACGTGGTCAAGGACTCGTTACTGCATGGTAACGGCCTCGTTGACACAGTATGATGGTAGTGGGGTTTCCAACTGCGGCAGTATGATCGTTGAATTTCCAGTTGGGTCAGTATGAACACAGCAAAGCGGAAGTTCTTGTTAAGGCGAAGTAAGGCAAGCATGGAGGAGTGTTTGGCGAATATGTTAAATATTCGCAAAAATATAAAACACAACATATTCGTAATATAAACATTATACAAGGAGAGGAAGAGAGATTTCACTCGTGAATAAATGGATTTTTATTTATTCACTCGTGAATAAATAAAAAAAGCGCCCAGCCATAATGGCTTGGCGCGTTCCTCTGATAGTTTCCTTTCTTCCTTCCATCGCCAAAAGCAACCTATGAATAACTCATGAATAAACACATGCATACACACACATGATCCATTACTTCACGAGTGAAGTCTCTCCTCCTCTCCTTGTATAATATTTATATTTACGAATATGTTGTGTTATATATTTTTGCGAATATTTAACATATTCGCCAAACACTCCTCCTCTATGCTTCCGTGTCACTAGGGAAGGTAATGTGGTTGTTGCTCATGTTCAGAAAAGTATGGAAGTTCAACGGGGGATTACTTTGTTAATACCTGTATGACCTTTGGTCCTTTTCTCTTGGCTGATGCCTAACCTGATACGGCGAAGCAACATATTCTCCAGCCTTAACAATGAGTCAAATACTGACTTATGAAGACTGTAGTGAGTCAGTATTTGACATATAATGTAGACATACAAGCAAAGTTGGATGAGGCTAGCCCCCAAGCGTCTGGCCTTTACTTTCGACAGACAGACAGTCTGTGTTATAGATGTAGATAACTGTAATATCTTAAGTTCAGGATGTGTTTATTTATACGAGCCTGTCTATTGACCGTGTTCTGCAGTGAATCATAAAGTAATGTAAATATTCTCTCTTTCTGTCTCAGCAGGCGGGGCAGGACTGGCCCTCCAGATCACAGGTATTGGAGTGCCACCAACGGCCATCAGTGGAGACACTGTCACTTTGTCGTGCTCCTTCGAGCTCAACGGCGACGAGCTCTACTCTCTCACCTGGTGGAAGGACGACAAGATGTTCTTCAATTACGTCCCCAACAGCAGTCAACCCAAATCTGTTTATGCTACGCCCGGGATCACAGTTGATGTGAGTAGACTGTGGGTCTGAGGGCGGGTGGGGGTAGATGGGACGGGAGGAGGTGGATGGGTGCGGGTGGATGAGGAGGAGTTGTGGGTGGATAGTGAGAGGTTGTGGGTGGATGAGGAGAGGTTGTGGGTGGATGAGGAGGGGTTGTGGGTGGGTAGTGAGAGGTTGTGGGTGGATGAGGAGGGGTTGTGGGTGGGTAGTGAGAGGTTGTGGGTGGATGAGGAGGGGTTGTGGGTGGGTAGTGAGAGGTTGTGGGTGGATGAGGAGGGGTTGTGGGTGGGTAGTGAGAGGTTGTGGGTGGATGAGGAGGGGTTGTGGGTGGGTAGTGAGAGGTTGTGGGTGGATAAGGAGAGGGCTGAGGATGGGGATGGGTGTGGATGGATGGTTGTGGGTGTGAGTGGATGGGTGTAGCTGGGCGAGGTGAAAAAAAGAATAGGTGTCGTATGCTAGTGGTATTTGGTGAGTACTAGTGAAGGGAGTTGACAATGGATGGGATGAAAGTAGAGGGAGAATAAGTAGTGGGGTTCCAGGACGCTGGTGAAGGATTGAGGTTAATTCTTACGGAATCAACCAATCCGTTAAAAATACAACAAATTAGTAAAAATTAAAGCACCGTTATAGTGCTCTCTATGCAATGCCCTCGATAGGTTAGGTGGGTTGCTTGGGTTCATACCTTTCTGTTTGAGCAGAACAGTTGTTTTTTATGGAATGGCAAATAGAGAAAAGTAGAGGTAGTGTGTAGAAGGTAGGTGTTGTGAATGAAGGGAGGAGCGGGAGAGATAAACGTGAGAGATAAACATGAAACAAATATGATAAAACATTGCACGCAGGAAAATTTAGGCAAAATCTAACCCATCGCCCTTTTTACTAATTTGCATATTTTCGGTATAAAAATCGTAATTTAAAACTCCAAATACCTGCAATCACCCTGAATTCCGCTCAGAAATAATGCTCAAGAGTCATATTTCTGATAGACATCGTATTTTGAAAACTGCAGGGGGAGTTATAGCCTACGACTTTTTATACCGAAAATATGAAAATTAGTGAAAACGGCGATGGGTCAGATTTTGCCTAAATTGACCTGCAGTTTACAAAATACGATGCTTATCGGAAATATGACTCTTGAGCATGATTTCTAAGCGGAATTCAGGGTGATTGCACGTATTTGGAGTTTTAAAAGTCTCACAGGAGAAAGTGAGACAGAGCAATGAAATATTGCAGTATGCAATAAAGTGTTAATTTGCCGTATAATTTTATTAATATAACACTGCAATTATTTAAGAATTTCTTTGATGTAGTTTCATTACCTGCTCATTTGTATATCTGGACATATCCTTGCCGTACACAAAATGTTCAATTTGACACAGTAATTAGTGAGTGTCGACTCACGTAAAACAATAAAACTTGGAATATCTACGGCTAGGTCCTTCTATTTAACGTTCTTCTAATTACTGTTTCCCATTTTGGCGACAGGAAGCCTGTTAGGTTTACCAAGGTCCTACCTGGTAAATTGGTCCCAACGACTGACCTTTCCTATGGTGAAAACAACAGTTGCCTAGTTCCCGAGTGCCTATTTACTGCTAGATGAACAGTGATGTCAGGCTTACGGGCTATTCATGCCCGTGCCACCTTTAGGGTAGCTTAATATTTATCAATCGAGATATCAGGTGAATGGTAACATAGTAATATGTTACTATGTTAATAATAACCTCTCTGTCCTGCCCGGAAAATAAACAGAGAGATATTTCAGCTGTGCAGCCCGTCCTCCTTAGGTTTCCCAACGTCAAGAAACTGTCGTACTAAAGTGCCCTTATCATAACCTACCAGGAAATACCCAAAGCAGAAAACGGGACAGTGTCAATTTCGCGAGCCGCTACCATTTTCTGGTACAACGATTTTTGGTAAAGTGTGCGTTATAAGGTGACGCTGTGTCAGGAGGACGGGTGAGAACCGACTATGGTGGCCACGCTCATTGTAATCAACCTTACACTTACTAGCACTGGATTCCAGCAACCTTTTGCAGGACTAACTCTGCAGCCTTCCTGAATTATTAGGAAACGTTTGCCTATCCGGAATACAAGACTATCCTCATGTTACGTTAGGTATAGGACTCTACCCTCATGGTTATGTTAGGCTAAATTAGGTAAAAAGACTAACTTCATGGTTACTTCATTGATATAAATCAGGAATATTATAAATCCTAGGAGAGATCTTTTGGGACTCCCTGTGTTACCTTTCGCCAATCTCACTAATCTCCCGTCATTGAAGGGGATTAGTACTCAGTTTCGTCCGCTGCTTCTCAAGTTCATGGATTAATCTTGTATTCGAAACAGTTTCAAAAGATCTTTTATTTCGTGATAGTTTAAAACTAATTAGAATGTTGGCACATCACACTCATGCCTTAGTGTTTTCAATTAGTTGTAGAACTCGAATAGTCATTAAGCACGATTTCCCTTCTTTAAAACCTTGTTGGTGCTTGTTTAAAAATCTAATTAATTCTATGTGGTCGACTAGTCTTATCGCTATTTTCTTTCAAGTATTTCGCAGTGTATGTATGTATGTATGTCTGTGACACTGACCTATAACTGTTGTTCTCGTGCCATGTTCCCTTTCTTAAAATAGTGGGAGCACATTAGCTGTCTTTTAGCTGTTTGGAAACTCACTCGTCGTTGTTGATGTGTTCAATACAGAGGCATATTAAGATCCTTGTAGATTATTTCCCTTTTCATGGTATGTGTAATTGTGAGAAGAGAGTGCGCGCGCGCGCGCGCGTGTGTGTGTGTGTGTGTGTGTGTGTGTGTGTGTGTGTGTGTGTGTGTGTGTGTGTGTGTGTGTGTGTGTGTGTGTGTGTATGTGTGTGTGTGTGTGTGGTAATGGGAGTGTATGCATGTGGGTAGGGGACAGGGAGGGAGAAAGGTAGGCAGAGGGAGCACTGATGCTGTACCCAATCTCTAACGGCAAAAATAAACACGAACAAGCTATTCGACAATTCGAGGTAGTTTGTGAGGCTAGTGATTCACCGAGCTAACGAGCAAGCCAAACACACCGGGAGGTCAGTGCCCTCCCATTCTGGTGTTTGCAGATCATAAAAGTATCAAGAAAATGTTTGTGTGCTTGTAAATATCACACACACACACACATAGGGGGGGTCTTGTAGCTGAGTGGACAGCGCGCGGGACTCGTAATCTTGTGGCCAGGGTTCGATTCCCGGTGCCGGCAGAGACAAATGGGCAGTTTCTTTCACCCCGATGCCCCTGTTACCTGGCAGTAAATAGGTACCTGGGAGTTAGACAGCTTTTACGGGCTGTTTCCTGGGGGTGTGTGTATGTGTGAAAAAAAGATTAGTTAGCTAGTAGTAAGTAACAGTTGATTGATTGACAGTTGAGAGGCGGGCCGAAAGAGCTGAACTCAACCCCCGCAAGCACAACTAGGTGAATACACACACAAATTGGGGACAAACATGGAAATTGAGTACCCAAATGTGCCATAGAGACATTAGAAAGAATTTTTTAGTGTCAGAGTAGTTGACAAATAGAATGCTTTAGGAAGTGATGTGGTGGAGGCAGACTCCATACACAGTTTCAAGTGTAGGTATGATAAGAGCCCAGTAGGCTCAGGAACCTGTACATCAGTTGAGTGACAGTTGAGAGACGGGACCAAAGAGCTAGAGCTCAACCCCGCAAGCACAACTAGGTGAGTACACACACACACACTGCACTGAACTACTAAGGGTCGATGAGCGGGGGCTCAAAAGCAGATGCTCACCCTGCAAGCACAACTGGGTGAGTACAAGTAGGCGAGTTTACACACACCCGCACCACACTAACCTCTCCCTCCCTCTCCATTGTTTTAGGAAGGGATCTCGACTCTTCACGAGGTGGTCTTGTCTCACGTGGACCACCGCGCCTCGGGCAAGCTACGCTGCGAGGTACTGGCAGACAAACCCACCTTCGAACAGGACACTATGGACGCCAACATGACTGTCATAGGTACGTGTGTCCATGTGTTTCAGGCGTCCATGGATCGTGGCTGTTGTACATGGGTATGTGTGACAGTGCTTTAGGCGTTTGTGGCTGTTGTATATAAGTATGTAAGGCGTTGTTTGAGGCTCCTTTGGCTTGAGGCTGTTTTATATATATATATGTGTGTGTCCGTGTTTAAGGCATACATGGCTCGTGACTGCTGAATATATGTACGTTTGTCCGTATTTGAGGTGGCTCGTGGCTGTTGCATGTATGTAGCGTGTCAGATTTTGAAGCATATGTTGGTTGTAGCTATTGTATATGGGTAGACGAGTACATACATACATAAGCCGCCTAGCTGTTGTTGTTGATCGCTGCTGTATATAGGTGCGTGTGTTCGTGGTTGAGGCGTCTGTGGCTCAGGCTCTTGTTTAAGGCAATGTTTTCGTTTCTGAAGTACAGAATGGGGAACCACATGATTCACTCGTTTTTACCCCATTAAGGTATACCAATAGGCCCTTTCCTACCCTACATTCCCAAAATGTATGTACCTCTTTTAAAATTACCTATGTATGCTACAAGTGTTCGCATATTGGTCAAAATACGTGTCATATGTATTTAAACACGCACTATTATATGTATTAACTGCATGTATTAAGATATGTTTGCCGTGATATATTATAATTATGTTGCGCGTGATAATAATAGCTTAATAAACAAATTAAGTACCTACTATGTAAACATTATAAATAATCCCTCTGTAATATCTTTGTAAGAAATTAAATTATGATAATTATTATTTTTATTATTATAATAATAATTATTATTATTTAGTGTTTGGATGAGGCTGCGCTTAAGGCTAGCCTACCGTAATCCCTCTCTCAACACTGGATCACAGTACAATATAAAAAACTATATTATTACCTCGCATTTTCATTCAACTTTTTAATAACAACACAAAATACATTTTCAAATACTAATTAGACCGTGTAATCAGCTCAGTCAGATTTCTAATAGTTTCCTTTGAATTTTTTAATAGTTTCTGGAAGCAAACAAAGGTCTCTTCCGGCCGTAGAACTAGTTGCACCTTTCCGTTGCCATTGTCAGCCTCTGCAACCAAGTAATTACCAAGCACTCTTATTTTTACATATTAAAATCTCGGAGTCGTAAAATCTAGTTCATTTCAGGCGTAAAAAACCTCGTTTAATATCCCTCTCAGAAGCCCCGGTATTAATACACAAGAACGCCAACATATTCAATACGCATGTGCAACCACTGCTCCAGAACCCGGCTCGGAGATCTCTATATTAAGATTAATGGACATGCTCCAGGGGGATCGTGTTCGTACTAAGGATTTCGCTGTCCCGACGCATTTTAAAGAGTTCAATTTATATTCAGATTAGTCTTGGAGCGAGAACATAGAAAACTGGAGGTGGTAGGCTATGCTGCTGGCATCTTATCACCGGAAGCTCATGTTAGGATAGTGTCCACCACTCACTCACCAGACCACCATAAGCCATAAATTATAAATAAATTATGTTGATGTATTAAATTGTGTATATTTAGGTTGATGTATTAAATTGTGTATATTTAGGTTGATGTATTAAGCGGTGTGTGTAGTCAGCGTGATGTATTAAGCAGCATAGTGTGTAGCCAACTTGATTTATTAAGTAGTGTTTGAAGCCAGTTCGATGTATTAAGCTGTATGTGTAGATGAATGTGTAGCGGTATGGGTTGATGAACCTTAGTGAGGATTCTAAGCGCTGACTTTCAAGGAGTGTCGGCGAGGAGTGTCCTCGTTGAAAGCTTAAGCTTAAAACGAGGAAATTTACAAGGACTCTTAGTGAGGACACTAAACGAGGACTTTCAGTGAGGACATTTAGCGATGACTCTCAGTGAAAACAGCAAGAACTCTCAGTGAACAGAGTTAGCGAGGACTCTCAGCGAGGACTCTCAGCGTGAACACTTAGCAAGGACACTCAGTGAACACAATTAGTGAAGACGAAGGGAGGAGAGAAACGAAAGTAATTGAAAACGAGTATTCTTTTGCAATTCTTTGAGGATAGAAGCGAGTGAGCAGCGAAGACGGATAACGAAAGCTAGTAACGAGGACAGGTAATGAAACCATGTAACGAGAATAGATTGTCAGAACGAGTAAAGATAACGAGAAGCGAAGACGGGTAAGGAGAACATGTAGCGGGTAATGTGAATGAGTAACAAACAACGAGAACGAGTAACAAGGGCGGGTAGCATAAACGTGCAGCGGTTAACGAGAACAAGTCGCGGTTAACGAGAACAAGTCGCAGGTAACGAGAATAAGTTGCGAATAGCGGGAAGAAGTAGCTGGTAACGAGAAGAAGTAGCGAGGGACAGGTATAGAGAGTTAAGGTGCATTAAAACAAACACCATCGGAGTTTTTGACACCAAAAGGCTTTCAGGGTTTTGCCCGCCAAGTCTGTCTCGTGGTGCCTCAGTCCCGGACCTGTGCTGGTTGGGGAGAGTGTTGGGGGAGTATTGGGGGAGCGTGTTGGGGAGAGTGTGAGGGAGTGTTGGGGAAGTGTGCTGGGGAGTGTGCTGGTGTGTGCTGAAATGACGGAGAGTGGAAAGAGCTCTCTGGATGCCCTTCACAGATACAATCCATTCTGGCAGTCCCTTCCCTGGTAGTTTTAAACTTTACTGCTTCGTGCACCCAAACAATTGAAGAACATTACAGCATGTTCGCCTCAGTGATGCTTGTTTACCGAGACGCAAGAGATATTCCCCCAACCTTTCCCGTCGGAGCTTCTAGAAGTGTCTAGTGGTGTTTTCCAGTGCAGGTCTTTCCAGGTCTTCAAAAGTGCGTTCGTTGATTTTTTCACTAGGGAAATACAGAAGCATGTTTGGAGGTGTTTGCCAGTGCAAACCACCAGTTCAGAGCCCTAAACGACTATTCATGCTTCTAAAGACTGTTATTATGTTCTTTAGTTTTCCATTCGCTGCCAATATTATCCCATTTTAGCGTGTCTCCGTTTCCTTTTTCCGAAATTGGAATTTACATGTCCTTAACGGTGAAATGTTATTCCGGTCATATTTCATCTTCATTACGTTGCACTTGATGAGGTTAAATTCACTCCGTTTACTGGAGCAGTCCTGCAATCAGCCCAAATCCTCCGGAAGTGTTCGTCAGTCATCTCGCCCTTAGTCACTCTCGTTAGCTTTGCGTTCTATTTAAAACATCGAAAGGAAAGAGTTTATATATTCCCGTGCGAATGACTATATATGAATGTGCCCGTCTATGAATGTGTGTGTGAGCGTTTGCGGGTGCGTACTCACCTATTTGCACTTGCGAGGGTTGAGCTCTGGCTCTTTGGTCCAGCCTCTGAACTGTGGGTTGAGGTTCGTGGTCATATCCACGAACTTTTGGTTCGTGGTTGGGTCGCACAAACACAACGACATACGTGGTTGTATTTGTGTTCGTGTGAGTGTGTTTGTGCGTCAGTATGTCCCCGGAGAGCCTCACACTGCATCAGGTCGAGGACAGGAGCCAGAAGGGCAGTTGGAAAACTCTGGAGAATAAATTGTACTTGTTGGGACTTTGTCGATCCCGGCTGACACGGTGGGATTATGGGGCAGGGTGATGGTAGGGGCAGACAGGAAGGGAGGGAAATTTAGGGTAAAGAGGGAAAGGGAATGAAGATGAAAGAAAGGAGCGATAGCAGGGCTTAGTCGATTCTTGTTGACAATAGGCGATTGTTGCATAGTGAGAGGGTAAAGAATTAGGAGAGAGACAGAGAGAGAGACAGACAGACAGACAGACAGACAGACAGAAGAGAGAGAGAGAGAGAGAGAGAGAGAGAGAGAGAGAGAGAGAGAGAGAGAGAGAGAGAGAGAGAGAGAGAGAGAGAGAGACTAATATATATATAATGTGTTGTACCTAGTAGCCAGAACACAGAACTCGGCCCACTATGCATGGCCTGATTTGCCTATTAAGCCAAGTTTCCCTGAATTTATATATTTTTCTACAAAATTTCTTATGGAATGATAAAGCTATTCATTTCATTATGTATGAGTGAATTTTTATTAGCTTGAGTTAAAACTAACGTGGATATAAGACCAAACCTAACTTACCCTACCTAACCTAACCTATCTTAACCTAACCAAAACACGTCAATAATTTGTGTTCTTAATATAATATGATCTTCATTCTAGCTACCTATTTCTAACAAGCCTAAAGGTTGACTCATCCATCAGTGAGTTTGCCTTCTTCATAACGGTCTGCCAGTCTCATATCAATGTACAATGAACATATGTGAGCATCTTCAGAATGGTTACGTGCTCAGGGTAAAGAGCTCGTAATATTATAAAATTCAAAATGATAAGCGATTTCCCTAAAACTAGCAAATGGGTGATAATATCTCCAACATAAATCAGGTTTAAAAAAGGTCACATAATACTCTGAAGTAATGTTTATATATATTTAAGTTCAGCCCGGATGCTTTAATAACTTAACAACTTCAGCCTGCTGCTGAGGATTCGCAAACGTATTATGTTTTCAAAATGGCCTCACATTCATAAATTATAACAAATCGATATAGATTCTAAAATGTTCTTCAAGAACAAAATATGCGAACCTTTAAATGCATAAGATCGCTCGAAGACAACAAAACAGGCAGAAGAAGAAAAACCTGTGCGAGTGTCATGTTTACAGCGAGTCGCAATCTGCGCTTCTCAACTTTGCTCGCCAAGTTTACTGCACCCAAACTTGTGGCAGACTCTTGCTACGTAAATTGAGAAATCTACACGGCGAAAAGTTCCCTTTTTCCCTAGTCGGAGACTTTATTAGTTATGCATATGTATGTCGCGGAACTTAATTAAGGGAGACTTGTATGTTAAAGACATTAATTAAGAGAAGCTTCAGCAGAGGAGTTTTTCTGGTCGAGACAGCCTGACAAGACACCTGGCCACGGTGGGAAACACTTGATTTTTTTCTCATGTGTCCTTTCTAGTTTACTTTTTTCTCAACAGATGTCGCTTCTACTTTACTTTTTCTCAACACATAATTCTCTCTTTTTCGATCAACACATGTCGCTTTTTGTCTCATTTACCATATACATAGTATTAACTGTGCCAAAAGTTAACATTTGAAAGTACGTTGGCTATCAAAATGTTGGAAACACCCATAAAATCCTTTTAAAAAATTGTATTAATGTTACATGGTAAATTAAATTCTAAAATACATGAATAATTACTTTATCTCAGAAGGCATATTTTTAAATAAAACATAATTATATGACATAATTTAACACTAGTGTTATACTTCAACGGCATATTTGCAGATACGAAAATACTTAATAAAAAAATAACAATTTAATACTTTTGATTCAATGAGTATTGAAGCAAATCTCGGAAAAAAAACATGTAGCCTAATGTTATTAGTAAGGACTGAACGGCCGCTGGCATCCTATTTCGATTAGCCTACTGACTTTTTTGTATTTTGGTGTTATATTGAATTTTTCACGAATTAAAATAATACATTTATAGAAGCTTAAATCTCCCGAAGTCACAAAGTAATTAAATCGATATTTTCAACATTTAAATGTTTTGCAGTGCTTGTTTGGCAAAAACACACAAGACAGCTGATACCCTTAATATATTTCTTAAGGCCAACCGAAAATGTCGAGAGCTAAAACAGCAGGTGTATGACCAGCACTGGAAACAGTTTTTGCAAGGCATCAATCATGCAACATCTCCATCATAAATATGGAACAAATTAAGACATTTCACAAACCTGTATACATAGGCAGCATAAAACGTTCACCAGACAATGCGACTTACTGATTGCAAGGATCAGACTTGGCTGATCCTTGGCTGAATAATTTAGATGTGTTATAGTTTCTATGCATGCCGTATAGGCTACCGTATAGGCTAACCCTGAGCATTCTATGTGTAAACTCTATAAGTAAAAACTCGATGATTTCACATACTACATTATTGAATATCCAGTCACTAGGCACCTAGAGCTTTGTAATTACTTTATTCTCTCAGTCGTGTTCTAAAGGATATTCTCATACTGCATCCAAAGTTTGCAAGGGTAGGCTACTGATCACATGGCCCTGTATGACTAACCACTCTGGGAAATAGAAATTTCTTAATATTTTCTAGCCTAGCTCTTGACACACCATGTAACCCTTCATATAATCTAGGGTAGCTGTATAAATATATATGTACTTAGTTATGATAATAAAAACTTGTTAAGTAATTTACTTCCATCAGTTATAACAATCAACTTATTTAAACAGTCAACCGTAATTAAAAAGCAACTTGGATTAAAAAAAATAAATACTGACATACTGACTGTCAACGCTCTGGTTAGGTTAAACAGGTCATTTATTTACTTATTTAGTGTCTATTAGATTACACAGATATTTAAACTACCTTAACCCTAAATTATAAATTTACTCAAACACTTAACTTTGCTTTCATAATTTTACAATTATAATTTTTCAGATACTGACACTGCTATAAATTCCATATATATTCAAAAATTTAACTTGGATTTAAAATCAAATCAAATGGTCATATAAACCATTTTGAGAGTTTATTTAAACATTAACAGAATCCCTACCCTGGCGCTGGACAGTACAGTATTAGGTTACATCACTAATTGATATAATACATTTAGCTAATTTTATGTGTTCCAGATATCCCTGCGCGGGGCCCCACCATCACAGGGCGACGCGAGAATTATCAAGTTGGGGACTTGCTGTTGTTGAACTGCTCATCCCCTTACTCCTACCCTCCCACCACCCTCACCTGGCACATCAATGGTCACATGGTTAGTAGTTTGTTCACTCTCAACACTAGTCACTTGGTTACGACGATAAGGTAATTATGAAGACAATGTGCTAAGCCAATATGATTATTATAGCACTCGCCGGGTTAGTGATCATTCACTCAATCTCTCATCGGATTAATTATCGTTCACTCTCTCAGTCACCAGGTTAGGGATCATTCACTCTTTCAGTTACTGGGGTAGTGACCGTTATCTCACTCGGTCACCGGATTAGTGATTGTTTACCCTTTCGATCACCCAATAAATGTTAATTCACTCTCGGTCACCGAGTTAACGTTCCTTCACTCTCTCAGTCACCGGGTTAAGGTTCGTTCACTCTTGGTCACTTCGTTAGTGATCATTCATTCTCTCGGTCACCTGGTTAATGTTAGTCACTTTCCTTGTCACCGGGTTAATGTTCGTTCACTCACGGTCACCTGGTTAGTGATTGTTCACTTTCTCGGTCACAGGGTAATGTTCATTCACTCTCTTGGTCACCAGGTTATTACTCGTTCACTCTCGGTCACCGGGTTAACGTTCGCTCACTCACTGTGAACGTTCGTTTACTCTCTCGGTCACCTGGTTAATATTCGTTAACTTTACTATATCAGTGTTTCACTAAAGCCACGTACTTAGGTTTATATGCCTGGCAATGTATATTTCTGTGTGACGGTGGTATGCACAACTTCTACGAATGGTTTCCCGCAGTCGGAACAGAATCGAAAGCCCGTTAGGCTTATCGAGGTCCCTCTAGGCCATCTTTTGACCTTCTCCAGGATGCACCCCACAACAGTTATCTAACTCCCGGGTACCTATTGACTGCAAGGTGAACGGAACCATCAGGTGAAATGAAACGCGCTCCTGGCGCGGAACTTTCATCTGTGGTTAGATTGCGCTTACTATTTCGCTTCCAAAGCTACACTAAACAATAAACACTGACTGCTGTGTTTATCTAAACAGTCTGGAAATCGCGATGGTAAATCCGACATCATCTTCATATTCTTGCTCGTCCTTTCGAGCTATCACGTCACAAAAATGACGTACTAACATGCCCGAACCAAACTAAGCCGAGGACAATAATCGCCATCTTAACACACCCTCAATATTATCAATTTCTTGTGCAGTTCCTCATTTCCCTGACTTCACCTCCTTCTCTGACTTCTTATCTTTTCCTCCATATCTTGCTTTTTCATCTCTTCCCCTCCTCTTCCTTATCTTTCTCGTTTCTCTCTCCACAGGCATTCAGACATGTGTAGGTCGTTCAGAAATTCATCATTGATAATAGTGAACAAAATAGATGCTTTCACGTTAAGGATAATTATAACCGGTGTCTGTAAGGGAAGGGACATCACTAACACGTGTCTTAATGTTAAGAAATGTTAATAATGCTAATGTCACTACAGTATTTTGTTAAGGGACATTACTAATAAATAACTTTACATTAAAGTTCAGCATTAACAAGCGTGTTTTGGCGTTCCCGAGAACCAGCATGTGTGTATATATACTCACCTATTTGTGCCTGCAGGATCGAGCTTGCTTCCACAACGTACTCCTTAAGTGCATTCCATTTTTCCACTACTCTCACCCTAAAGGAAAACTTATATGTGCCTCAGAAGTTAGATTAGGTGTTACGTCCACGCCCAGGTCTCTTTCTCGAGTCGTCACAGGTAGGCAGTTCCTCTTCATTGTGTACTGTCCCTTTGGTCTCCTGTCACCTAATCCCATTTCCATAACTTTACACTTGCTCGTGTTGAACTCCAGTAGCCATTTCTCTGACCACCTCTGCAATCTTGTGTGTGTGTGTGTGTGTGTGTGTGTGTGTGTGTGTGTGTGCGTGTGCGTGTGCGTGTGCGTGTGCGTGTGCGTGTGCGTGTGCGTGTGTGTGTGTGTGTGTGCGTGCGTGTGCGCGCGTCTGAGTAGCTCTGAGACCCTCATGCCCTCCGTCACACAGGCATCACGAGAGACGGTGGTGGTTTACCCAGGAGAAACCGACAGTGATGGCTGTGAGGCTTCCTGGTCTGGTCTGCAGATGATGCTTCAGAACGAACACTTTCAGCAGGGTGTTCTCATCCTGCGGTGCACAGCCTCCATCCTCCACGTCTACAGGCTCTCTACAGAGGTCATGATCACTGATTCAAGCTATATAGAAAGTTCTCCGAGGGAAGGTGCCTCCACTGGTGGTCAGTTATTAAGAAAACATGTAAACAAAAATAACTACCATTGCTATAGCAAATTATATGTTAATAAAACTTACAATCAAACAGATGTGAATTACAGTTAGACGCTAATGTTATTTAATACTGAAGTCAAATTTAAAATTCAGTGTTCTTAACATTAGTAATGTTTCCTTCAGCTAGGCTATGTCCCTCATCAAATTATAGAAATCTTGCATTAAGTGTAATTCCTGGATAAAATGTTTTATACAACTTAAGTTCTGTGTTTTGTACCTTAAATATATTCTTGACATCTTTTTATGTATACATAACGTCAACTTTTCCCTGGAACATGATTTCATCGGGAAACATATATTCTGAGGAAATTAACTTCCACAAAAACTTGATTTCCTTTGGAACTTGATTCAGTTTGAAACTAAATTTTCTAATTCTTTATTTCCTTTGAAACTTGACTTCCACTAGAAATCGACTTCCTTTGAAAATTTCTTCTGATAGATTTCCATGGAAACTTGCTTTATTTAATTGAAACTTAAATTTATCTGACACTTGATTTTGTCAAGACCGGTTGTTTCCAAACTGAGGTAAGTTTACCCTGGAAATACACAGGAAAACCCAAACAATAGCGAACTTCATAACTAACGTTTTTAAATTAATAAACAATGTACCACACGAAATGTCGAATAATCTATTTATGAAAAAAATAACTTGCGTGTAGGTAACTGCAGGAGTGAGGCAGGTAGCACGTGTTGTACATATGGCACTTGAATAGTACATCGTATTTTGACGTATAATTTCCCTAGGGCCTAAATCTGATGTACTAAAAATGATAGCGGCTTGCGAAATTGAGGTGATGTCCCTTTTCTGTTCGTGGGTCGTCGGGTAGGCTAGGTTCAAGCAATTTAGCACAACTGATTAGTAACGTTGGGAACGCTCGGGAGAATGGGCTGACTGATCACATACCCCTAACTAGTACATTAGTACAACTAACCATCCTGGACGATGAAGACTTTCAGTATCACTGCTACTTTATTCGCTCGGATGTTATTGTTTACATTCTTATATTCTTATAATGCATGCAAAGTTTGCTGGTGCAGACTACTGATCATATGACCCTGTATGACTAACCATCCTGTATGATATGGATCTTTTAGCATCACGTAGCAAGCTTTTTATACAGTACAGATACACTATATACTACCCCATCATAGTCTAGGGGTAGCTGTATAAATTAAGATGTACCTAATGTGTTAATAAAAAAACAGACATCAATGATAACACTAAAGTGTCGCACTAGTTATTTTGAGATACATTAGAGACAATACTAGCACCCGACACTAGTCATTTTTGAAACATCAGTGACAATACTAGTGCGTGGCATAAATCCCTGAACTGTGTTTGACAAATCTCTCACCCTGTCCATGGAGGACAGAAGAAAATGTATATATGCTCGTTAGCATTGTAAATGTGTGGCCACATCTGCGGTAGAAAATAATAATAAAAAAAACTAGTTTCTGACAAACATCAGTGACAACCATTAGTTGAATTAATGGTTCAACTCTCACTCATCTCTCCAAACTCATGACCCTGAACTTAATATGCACTAAAACTTGTACAAAATAAAGTTTAGTAAAATTATAAATTATTAAAAATTGACTTCCACTAGAAATCGACTTCTCAAATCTCAAATCCTTATCCTGACCCCTTACAAGTGCTATATAGTTGTAATGGCTTGACGCTTTCCCCTGCTAATTCTCTTCCTTACACTATTAAAAATGTGCGTATTAAAGACTACAATCTAAAAACTGCATTACAGGCTCGGAAAACACTACCGGCAGTTGGATCCCGACTGGACACCTCATACCATAATGATTAGTAAACCTTGCTCTCGAACTCGATTTAGCCAGGAATGGATATTAACCTCAATATGATATTCACATAAACTTGATTTCCCGTGGAATTTTAGTTCTTCTGGAACTTTATTTCCAGAAGAATTTCCCTTCATAATTCCCTCCCTTCCTCCTCTAAAACTGGATTCCCGAAATATTTATTTAAATAAGACGTGATTTCTCAAACATTTTAATTCCATATAAATTGATTTCTCTAAAATTTGATTTCTCTAAATCAGATTTATGTAGAACTTATATTTCTTAAACTTTAATATTCCTAACAGATTTATTTACTACATCTACATTTATTATTGTTGCATACACTGCAACATGATTTCTAAAGGAGCGTGCTGACCAAACCACACACTAGAAAATGAAGGGCCGACGACGTTTCGGTCCGTCCTGGACCATTCTCAAGTCGATTGAGAATCATCCACAATCGACTTGAGAATGGTCCAGGACAGACCGAAACATCGTCGTCCATTCACTTTCTAGTGTGTGGTTTGGTCAACATATTTCACCCACGTTATTGTGACTCCTCGTCTGCATAAAGGAGCGTGATTATTGAGCACGTGAATTATCTAGCTTCAATATATTAATTTACTCAGTTTAGGCTATCCATGTTCTGAGTGTGCATCCTGATCGCTGCCAGTTGCAACTGTTACAGGTGCTGACTGTTCATCTATCGTGCTGCTGTTGATGCTGTTACCGCTTGTCCTCTCTAACCTGGACACCTGAGGTCACTGCAAGTGGGGCGCGTTTTGCAATTTGTAAATGCCGTCAACTGAATCCAGACTGTAGTTATGATATTAGCATATGGATATTTTATAAAGCTTTCAGTGTGATCGTAGTAGCCATTTCCAGAGTGCTGTGATGGACAGGAAACTGAAGATGGAAAAGAAATCCTTAAAACATATTTTGAACACTGGTAAGCTAATGGGATGTATATATAAGCAAGGTCATCTGGAATATAAAGAACTGAACTTGTTGTTCCGAAATGTTTGAAAATTGGCTGATTTACAAAGGCAACCTATATTTTTGCTTGCTTTAAAAACACTTAAAAAAGTTTTAATCATAATTGAATGCCCCATTATTTAGTTCCTCTCTGTTAAATTGTTGTTTCATAACGTGCAGTTATCTGATAGTTATCAGTTATCCCCATATTTCGCCAACATATTAAGAATGCACTTTCTTCGAAACTGATTTGTTTTAGGTTTAAAGAACTTAATTACAGTATATGTAACACATTCCCTCTGAATTACCAAACTCAAAACATCAGAATATGTTTTGGCAATTTTCCCACGTTTCTCTAATCCATTCATTCCTTTCAGAATATTGTAACTATTCCCTATGTTCTCTCTGTTGTGATTCATTCCTTTTAAAATTGTTCAATGGATCAAATTATGCTTCCAAAATGTCCTAAAATTATTTTTATGTAGAATTGTTAATTAATCTTCATTGTGAAATTTCTTTGAACTATTCTTATTATATTACAAAAGAACAATGGTAGCATTAGGAGAGTATTTTAATCACACCTGAAATGTCTAACGCAGATAGTTAATCACATCTGTATGAAATATTCATCAGCTTGTGACGCTCCTGCCCATATATGCAAATCCCCCAAACGCATTTCAAGCAGTAAAGTTTAACTTATACATTTGTTGTTGTTGCAATGATCTTGAAATAATAATAATCATTATTTCTTGAAACATGCAGTTTCGTGTAGGCTCTCCAAATACAACAAATTATTATTGTTTATGGGTTGTATCTTAATAAACAAAAATTGTCTTGTATTCGAGAATTTACATGAAATTGAATTATACAAAAGCTTGATGGTAAACTAGCTGAATTAAGATATTTCCTGCACTTTAACACCACATCGTGTATTACCAACTGGAAAACATGCAACAATAACGATGAAGTATATTAACTTATCATAACGAAACCGAGATAGACGTACAATCAAAATAATTAAACAGTAAGTACTGAATTTCAGAGATTGAACAGTCAACTATTTCCATACTCTTTTACAGACATCCAGTGAACCACAAATTTTAACATACATCAAAGCACAATCTTTTACAAATCTCAAGCAAACCACAAACATTTATAAACATCACTACAATATTTTACAAACATCCAGCAAACCACAACCTTTCACAAACATCCAGCAAACCACAACCTTTCACAAACATCCAGCAAACCACAACCTTTCACAAACATCCAGCAAACCACAACCTTTCACAAACATCCAGCAAACCACAACCTTTCACAAACATCCAGCAAACCACAACCTTTCACAAACATCCAGCAAACCACAACCTTTCACAAACATCCAGCAAACCACAACCTTTCACAAACATCCAGCAAACCACAATGTATTGAAATTTCAGTATATACATCTCGTCATTATTAAAGCCTACAATTCACATACTGTACTCCATCAATATCATTAGAACCTACAATACACACGCGTCATCATCATCAGAGCCTACAATATATACGCTCCATCATCATTAAAGCCTACAATACACACACTCATCACCAGAGCCTACAACATACACACTCATTATAATCAAAGCATACAATACACTCCACTCCTATAGAGCCCAATAGGCTCAGGAATCTGTACACCAGTTGATTGACAGTTGAGAGGCGGGACCAAAGAGCCAGAGCTCAACCCCCGCAAACACAACTAGGTGAGTATTCCATCATCATTATAATCAGAGCATACAATACACTCCATCATCATTATAATCGCAAGATTCAAAACACTCCATCATTATAATCGCAAGATTCAAAACACTCCATCATCATCAGATTACAATACACTCCATCATCAGACAACAATACACACCATCTTCATATTCAACGCCTACGATGCACTCCATCAGACTGTTTATTATAATTAGGTACATATGCATTTAAGCAGTTCCTCTGCATAAATGCAATATAATATTAAGAGCTAGCTACGAACTGCTAAGAAATTTCCATCTCTCAGGATGGTTAGTCATACAGGCGCATGTGATCAGTAGCTTGCGCTTGCGAACTTTTGATGCAGTATGAGGATATCCTCAGGAACACGAGCTATATTACTACAGCTCTATATTATATCAACTGACTATATTACAGGATTATAAACGAGAGGGCCTCATATCAATAATGAGAGAAATTATAGCAAGAGCGGATAAAGATAGATCACGACTGTTGGTAGTCGGGGACTTCAACTTGAAATCCATACACTGGGAGGCACACGAAACTAGAAATAGAGGACTTTTGGACCTGCAGAATCGTATACCTCATCCTGGAAACATTCATGTATCAACTGGTTAAACAAGCTACAAGGATAAAGCAGAACAGTTTTAAAGAATCAGTTTTTGGTCAGATTCCTGGTCTGAGTTAGAGTTCGTTCCTTACACCTGATGTAGCTGTTCACCTAGCAGTAAATAGTTCCTGGGAGTTAGGCGACTCTTATGGCTTGCATCGTGGGGAAAGTTAATGGTCGGCCTAGAGTCCTTAGAGGGATCTTGATAAGCTAACCAAAACGGGCTTCCTCTCCCAGACAATGGTAAATCATATGCAATATTTAAGAATCAAGTTACATCAGTTTAGAAGCATATAATATCTTTAAAGACAGTATTGTTGACTGCAGTGCGCTTTTGTATTTTCACTGAACGTTCGTTATTGGCAGTACAACTTCTATACAAACTTACTTTTGATATAAGGTAATGAACCCATCTGAAAATTGGGATAGCAATAACTTTGCATCCTCTTGTGGACCAAACAAATACAGAATCCATCAATCATTGATTTTTACCGGAATACCAGTCCTCACATTAGGCTATACTGAGGAATTACACTGAAATATAGCCATTTTGAGAGATATTTAAAAAAAATCAAATTTTTTCGCATTTTAAAGAAAATGTATTTATAGGAAAAACATATTAGTAATTTTTTTTAAATTTATAAGAATATGCACTAGTGATCCCTATAGTTTTAAGTTAGGAATTACATCATTATTTCTTTGGGACTATACATTTCAAAGTCTAAGATGAGGCAGCTATTTGTTAATGTAATAACAAATATGAATGTGTGATTTTTTTTCATTGCGGTTATATATATCTTACCTAATAGCCAGAACGCACTACTTGACTTGGTATGCAAGGCCCGATTTGCCTAACAGGCAGAGTGATTTTCGTTATTTTCAAAATTTGTTTTCTAATTGGATTACCTGTATTTGAATGGATATTGTTATATTATATTAAGAACATGAGTTACTGGCATAGTTAAGTTTGGTGAGGTTAGGAAAATTTAGGTTAGGTTAGGTTAATTTAGGCTAGGTTAGTGTCCTCCGCGGGGGACGCTAAACCCCGAAATCATTTCAAGATAACCTAGGTACGTTAGTTTTAGTTATATTCCTGCGTTAGTTTTAACTAAAATAAAAAAATAATAAATCATACGTAATTCAATAGTAAGCTTTTATCATTCCATAAACAAATTAAAAATATATATAATTTCAGAAAAACTCGGCTTGTTAGGCATATCGGGCCTTGCATATTTGGCCAAGTAGCGCCTTCTATTATATATATTTATATATATACGCGCATATGTGTTCAAATGAGTAGAAGTGGGTAAATGAAGCATTTTACGAGGAATACTCTAGATATTAATTGAATCTTGGGGAAAATAAAAATATAATTAACTTCAGTGGCCAAGCCAGCCAAATAAGATTTGTTCAAATCTTCTTATCCTTACTCAATGTTTACAGGGAAGTAACTATGATGATTTACAATGAGATGAATATGTTGATAATAAAAGTGGTTACCAGTGATACAGTGTTCTTTCGTGTTTCTTTATCTAAAAATCCTCCAAAATGAGAGTACATATAGCGACTGTGGAGTATACAAAATGTGAACCCGGGTCGCTAAACAAATTCTACCTTGTGTATTCCTGGGCCAGAAAAACAAATAAGAAAGTAACCTAACCTCTCCTAGACCTAGTATAATAAATGTAATACACTACTTATACTATTGCGAATATTAGACCTACGATCGCTTACATTAGGCCTAAATGTTATATTAGAGTGTCGCATTTTTTGAATACCCTATAGAATTATAATAGTACAAAAGGTACATATGCAATTCGCAGTCGCTACATGTAATATCACTTTTGAGTTGGTTTGTACATAAATTGTAGTCTGGGCTTGCAGTTTCTATCCAAACCATTAGCCGGAGGATTCTAGAAACATTTTGAGATCTCAATGATTTTCGGGCGAAATTAACCCGAAATGTCTCTCTCACTTGGACTGTATGATGGATAACAAAATGTTAAGCCCCTCCTGAAATCAGGCTACAGTTAATTAATTCATATTTATTAAAGTTATTGATACATTTTATAATGTAAACCTATTTTAAAAGTATGCTAGTATATTTATATACTGACCTTGATCCCAGATGTATGCCTACTCACTTGTATATATACCCCTAAATAGCAGACTGGTAGAGAAATGAATGTTGTGAGTTCTCGTATGTGCCCCCTGAAGATATACTTAATGGCCAGGATGTATGTTTCTGTGTGGCGTATCTCATTCATGTATAGAGAAACTGTAGTACAATTTGTATATTTTATCATAAATTTATGCATAACTTGCTACTGTGTTTTATTTTATAAACCCCAATTCTTATTGACCTCACAAAAACAAACAAAAAATATTCTTGTTAAGTATTTCAAAATCGTTTGTAAACAAACCCAACCACAGAAAACGTAAATTTTAAAATATTTTGCCATGTGTTGATCGGAAAGGCGAACGTATTCACCATGTTGCAGTAACTTCATTGTGCTTGCAGGGGTCGAGTATCTACTCTTAAGCCCCGCCACGCCGCTCGTTCGTATGTTTACTAAATGGAGTACCAGCACTCTATCATTTTACCTTTCATATATTCATTTTACGATTTTTGAAGTGGAAAAAACTACCACCCATCTCAACCTATATCTTGCCTTACTAAAATTGCAAATCAAAACGCCATCTTCCCCCATCGCAACTTAAATATTAGCAGTGTTATAATTGATATAATGGCTGTTTTCTGGTTATAAAAATTCATACGAGAGAACAGTGGTTAATTATAATGTACTGATCGGCGAAAGGGGTGTATGATCTTACCTGAACCCTTGGAGTGCTCCTGAGAGGTGTATGATCTTACCTGAACCCTTGGAGTGCTCCTGAGAGGTGTATGATCTTACCTGATCCCTCGGGAGTGCTCCTGAGAGGTGTATGATCTTACCTGATCCATCGGGAGTGCTCCTGAGAGGTGTATGATCTTGCCTGATCCCTCGGGAGTGCTCCTGAGAGGTGTATGATCTTACCTGATTCCTCGGGAGTGCTTCTGACAGGTGTATGATCTTACCTGATCGCTCGGGAGTGCTCCTGAGAAATGTATGATCTTACCTGACTCCTCGGAGTGCTCCTGAGATCTTGCAGGTTGACGCAGCAGGTTTCCGGCCGATTTGAAAAGCAAAACAGTTACGTTCCGGTAGTTTTGTGTCATTTACAAGATTAATCCTTAAAACTTAAGTTATACACCTTCCAAACGTCGCTAATTTCAGTGTAGGCCTATGTAATGATTTTGTTTTTCTTTTGAAGTCACCACAGATGAGCACAATTATGATTAAACGTCGTTAATAGGAGTTTAGAGGATATAACACAGGAGTTCACACTGACCACGTCATCACAGGATCACGGCGTGACCCAAACTGACTCTCAGAGACTGGAGTTGCTCCTTGAACGCCTCTGATTGGCTGGAAACACTCTTTACTCCTCAGGCGCTTCTGATTGCTTATTAACACATTACTTACATCTCGGGCCCATCTGATTGGCTGGTTACGTGTTCTGAATAACTATCAGCAGTTAATTAGATATGGAACCAATCCTCATCAACCAAGGCAAATGTTCGTTAATCTACCTGCCAAACCCCGATTATTAAATAAAAACACTTTACACACGACTCACAACTGATGACGTATGTCATCATAGTTGTGATGACCTAAATGTGTTAATAACAACAAAATCTCGAACCGTGCTTGGTTCATGTCCTCTGCTCAAATCGCACGTCTAAATACTTCATCTACGCGCTGCAAATACCCATATCCTAATAGCCTATTCAGCACATTCTAGCATGTAATAATATTA
>NC_091166.1:39483566-39533566 GCF_040958095.1 Procambarus clarkii | reverse complement strand
TTGACTATTAAGTGTCAATGATTATCTTACACTGAAATGCATTTCTATTTTTTTAAATATATACTGTATACTACATATGCCTAATACTGTTACTTAAATCATATACAGGTCTGAGGATATGTGATTATCGTAATTACATGATCGGTAGGTTTTCCCAGCAACTTTATAGAATTTCTCAGCTAGTGACTGCCAGGTTGTGTTCATAACATGGTAAATTTTGTTAACATATTTGAGACAGTTTAATGGGCAAAATGTAACAGCTTGCCTTGCGTTACTGTGTTACCTTGTGCTGATTCCGAGGATTAACGTCCCTGCGGCCCAGTCTCTCACCAGGCCTCTTGGCTGGTAATCTGGTCAACCAGGCTGTTGGATGCAGCTGTTTGCAGTATGGCATATGAATCACAGCCTGGTTGATACTTTATGCAAACATTTTTTAAAGAATACTGTCATTGAAAAATGTTAAAAAGTGGTCAAAGTGGAAAATGGTAAAAGAAATTAACATTATTAAATAACTCATTAAAACAATGAAACATGAACACAGTTGCTAAGTATAAATAAAAAATATATCATGAACTCTAAAGCAGACTTGGGTGTGTGCCATAGATGTGAGCCTTGCATAGTGATGTGTAATAGATGGTATAACCTTTAGAGCATTGCCCTGTACATAACAAGTTTGTTGATATATTTAATGTGCATTTTAGATGAGAAGTTTTTGACATTTGTATATTAATAGATGACTATTTTGCATTTCCCCCTGATGTTTAAATTTTCAGCAACATAGACAATCATTCTGTGCCTAGCCTTTCAGACCAAATAGAAAATGGTAAACCTTACATAAAAGGATGTGTTAGTTTCCCAGTATTTCAAACATTTTACCGATTTTCAATTAACTTGAACCATTCATTACTTGAATGTTTTCCTGTGAAATATATTTTTCATTGATCTCTACCAGATATACAGTGTGGTGCAAGAAAAGGGGCTTTATATGACAGGCTGGTGTCCTGTATTGCTATTTGTTTTTTATATTATGCATTTCTTGGACCACTCTGTCTACAAACAAGATTCTACCACAGAGCAATTACTTTTCTCAATGATTCCTGATTGTACTGGTGACATGTCGTCTGTTAAGGAATTATACGTAAATATAATATTTAAGTAAAAAGTTGCGAAATGTAAAGAAACAGTTTGGTCTCCGGCAGACCTGTTTTGAATTGTATTTTCTTTAATATCCATGCTTCAGCAATAAGTATAAAAACATTTCTGATTATTCCACAAAAAAATACTTTTCAATTACTCCTTCCTTTCTTCCATTTGATTATTTAAATGGAATAACTATTCTCGATTCATCTGAAACTGAATATATAATTATCCTGTGCTCTCTAATCCATGGGGATAGTACCTTACATCTAAGTCCTTTGCATCTGTTATTGACATGCTAGAAAATATTGTCATTATTTATATATTGTATTAAAATACCTTCCATTGTATTTTATAACAATAACCTGAACCATATTGTTTTAGCTTTATTTTTGTTATAATTTTAATAAGAAATCATGTTTGTATTTGATTAGTCAATGTTTTTATGACACAATGAGATTATAAAGGTGTATATAGCCTACAAATTAATGCAAGTGTTGTCTGTATGTCTGTATTGTTTTTACATTATATTCTAGAGTGAAATATTACATGACAAAGCTATTTAGCAGATATGGTATGAGTACTTAGTGTGGGAGAAGAGGGAGTGTTGACCTCCAGATGCACATTGAATAATTTTTAATAATGTGCCATATCTTGGAAATGTTTTGAGTGGATACTCAGCTTCCTTGTAACTTTGTAAGACTAATTAAATGATTTTAACATCAATGCTGAATATATATATATATATATATATATATATATATATATATATATATATATATATATATATATATATATATATATATATATATATATATATATATATATATATATACAGTATATATATCTGTAAATCTCATTATCTCATTTTGTGTGTATGAATAGTATAACACACTGGGTACTATACATTTTAAAGTACACCTGTATTACAATAATAGTTAAATGATTAATGTACTAGACAGTCGTATGGCAAATTCCAGATCCCTAATTAATCAAAATGATTAGTGGCACTATGTATTGTATATTGGTCTAATTAATAGAAAAATTTAACTTAAAATTAATATTCACTGTAAATTGTTATTTGTACATGTATACACTCACTGTATTATTTTAACACTTAAAGTGAGGCTATATTTTCCCAGCAGTTATCCACAAATGCAAAAGCAAAAACATTTAATAATTTTTTGTTTAGAAATTATTTAATATTACGGGGAGGGAATTTTCCTTACCATAGTGTTAGTTTTGCACATTCATAAGGTCGTGCTCAAAAGCCAATTTTGCCACCACTAGTTGCATTCAATTGGAAGTGTGTTCAGGTGTATTCTGTAACACTAATTAGTCATTATTGTACATTGTAAATGAAATATATTCTTTATTTTAAATCATTATAAAATTTTATTGTTTATAAAATCAAATCATAAGACTGATTTATATACTGTATTGACAAATTTTGAAGATTTAATGAGGTTTTCTTTAGGTAATATGTATACCAAAGAAAATGGGACTTTTTCATGTGTTCATTTGAGCTCCAGCACCACCTGTTGATGGCAGAGGTAACACTTTATAGTCTGATTGCTAAGTGCTGCTACATGGTAAAATATAATATTATGATCCCTACATGGCTGATATGCCATAGAGAACTATATTTTAAGTGTTTTAAGTCGATAGTTTAAATTTTTTTGCAAATTTAAGTGTTTTAACTGAACGTATATTGTCACAGTAATATATATATATTATAAAAGAAAACATAAATATTTTCTTAATTTGTAACATATGATTATTATAACAGGAAACCCCCACAGTAAAATGTATTAATACTGTATCACTTTAACATTAGTTAACTATATTATACTTTTAGACACTATTTGCATTCTATCCTGTAAACAAATGTTTATTTCTCTACAAAATTAACATTGCTATTGAATTAAGGTTACAGTATAAAATGGATTTTGTAAACTTATGTGATGATGTTATTAAGTGAACTCATATATAAATGACTCATTATAACCTCTTTTGAATCAGTAATGTGTTGAATGAAACATCTCTTTTTGTACATCTTATTCCATACTTTTCTATGTAAAATTAATTTTTTGTTGTCTCTTATTGCTTGGACGTTACAATTTGTTGTTACAGTATTTACTATTTGATAATATTTTGAATTTCAGTAAAAATTCAGAAGCAATGCTCTGAAAATTTGCCAATATTCTTATGGATATTGTGAATGTGTGGCTGGCTGCTGAAAGATTCGCAGGATGTCCCGCGTTGACAGCCCCTTTCGTAGCTAAATTGCGCAGCCCTCAAACTTCATCTTGCACCCATCAAGTTTCTTCATGCATCCATCAACCTTCACCATATATCCCCAAGTTTCACTGTGCATCCTTCAACCGTCACCGTGCATCCATCAACCTTCACCGTGCATCCCTTAAGATTTACTGTGCATCCCTCAACCTTCACCCTATATCCATTAAGCTTCACCATGTATTCTTCAAGCTTCATCAAATATCCTTCAACCTTCACCATATATCCCCCAAGCTTTGCAATGCATCCCTTAAGCTTCACCATGCATCCCTTAAGCTTCAGTATTTACAATATCCCCAAAGCTTCACCGAGAACAATTGATGACAAATGTAACAAATGAGCGGAGCGGGTAGAAATGTTGGCAGGTGTTACCATTAAGAGGTAAACTGTATGAAATAGTGTAGATTGTATCAATTTACTGCTTAAACATTAGGAGAAAAATTTAGCAAAAGAAGCTGTAGAAGATGTTTGCAAATAAGGGAAAGTGGAGAAGTTTAGGAGAAGGTGTGAATTAAAAATGTTTAAAGGATCCCTATTAATTTAATTTTAAATTTGAATTGAAACCCCTCTTGTTATATTCTGTATAAGCATCTCTTCAAAGTATTTGATCCTTTGGAATATGAGAGGTATTTGCACATTAAACCTTTATAAATACAGTATTTCATCCAATAAGTTTCTTCATATCTGCAAGTTTATACACCAGAAAACAATATTAACATTTAGGGATGAATTTCTTATCTATTACATTTTTATACTGTACATTTTAGATTGCATTTTATATTTTATACTGTAATCTTACATTTAAAAATTTTGATTACCAAACTTACTGGCAAATTTTATAATAAAAATGCTTAATAATATTATACTAGTAGATTAAACCATTTTTTAATCAATAAATTTCATAGGGTTTTTGACCCCTTCACTGTACATATGATTAATGGAGAATATTACATATCTCCTTCACTGCTCATGACCCCAACTACATGAACATTATACCTCACTCAAAGTATATAGACTCTAATAGTTATTATTTATATGATAAATATTGACATCAAATTGACTTTGAATGCAGATATTTTTTAAACTAATATATTAGTCCATATTTGGTGACGGTAATGCTGCATTTTTGTGCGTAATAGGAGGTTTTGCCAAATAACTGATATTTTTTTATTTTTTTTATTTCCAACTCTGTTTACCTCTGGGAGAATAAATATATTTATATCTTTCAACTCTGCCATACAGTTCAACAGTTGTTGAAGCAGAGGTGATGATAATCCATGGATTGGATATATCATGGCTAGTAGTAATGTTTACACTTCAGTCAAAACTTTGTAAGGGTCCAGGAGGGGTCAAGATGTCATCACGTTCATTTCATTCGATATGTGTGGGGGTTGGGTTATCTGTTCTCAGCCACGTTATCGTAACAGTCTCTCCACATCCGGGAACTCGAAAAACATTTCGTAATACAGACAGTACTATATAGCCATACTGGCTTAGCACTGTATTTTGGTAATTACATTACGTACTTATAAAAAATTTAAGGCTTATAATAGCAAGCACTGGGAGGTTTATTTTTCTTATTCAGCAGTGAAATGAATAGTAATATTTTCACCACTATTTAATTTGTGACTGATAATGAAGATGTTAAGGCGCTCGACTGAGTGGTGTGAATTTTTTTAATGTAGTATTTTAATGTTTAAAAAAAAAAAATTCACTGTGATTTGAAATGAAAATTGTTGAGTTTGGCAATATTATATTTTGACACTTTTTTTTTTAAATTTTCAGTTAATACAGTAATTCATTAACAACTGCACCACGAAGTTGTCACATGAAACAGGTGCACAGTTCAGGGGGTTAAGCTTGAATTGCTTAAATTTGTACTGAAAAGCTAACAAGACAACTACAGTTTATGCCTGCTCTTGCTTCAGCCAGCTTGGTTCAATCAATTACAGTATATGGACCAAATTAGTTTGTATGGCATTGCTTCATAATTTTTCTAAATTCTTATTATACCAACTCATTTTGATTGGCGTTTTATGTATACCAAAGTTGTAAAGCTTCTACATATACTGTACAGTATTCAATTTTTGTTTTTGTCTATCAGTCCATACATGGTCATGCCAAAATTTACACATACTGTGTGTGTAAAATTTTATATATATATATATATATATATATATATATATATATATATATATATATATATATATATATATATATATATATATATATATATATATATACACATACATACATATATATACAGTATATATATATATATACACATACACACATATATATACAGTATATATATATATACACATACATACATATATATATATATATATATATATATATATATATATATATATATATATATACACATACATACATATATATATATATATATATATATATATATATATATATATATATATATATATATATATATATATACACATACATACATATATATATATATATATATATATATATATATATATATATATATATATATATATATATATATATATATATATATACATATATATATATATATATACACATACATACATATATATATATATATATATATATATATATATATATATATATACACATACATACATATATATATATATATATATATATATATATATATATATATATATATACACACATACATACATACATACACACACACACACACACACACACACACACACACACACACACACATATACACACACACACACACACACACACACACACACACACACACACACACACACACACACACACACACACACACACACACACACACACACACACACACACACACACACACACACACACACACACACACACACACACATACACACACATGGATGGCCTTACACTGCATAACAAATATATGTACAGGTTGCATATTGGAAGGTAATATGGGAATAAACTTTGCATGAATAGAGGAATGAAGGTCTGTTTAAGCATTAAAAGTATTAATTATTAAAACAAATACTTTTCTCTATATACAATATGTATAATATATATGTTTTTGTATAACTGCTCCCTTGCATTTGTTTTATTCTCTTATTGATGAGCTAAGTAGGTGTTTGAGGGGGAAGTTGGGGAAGTACATCCGAGGAAGCTGGTGAGATGATATACCTGAGGAAGTTGAAGAGGTATACCTGGTAAAGTTGAGGAGGTATATCCTGAGGGAGTTCTGGAGGTATACCAGAGAAAGTTGGGTTAGGTATACCCCAGTGAAATTATGGAGATACTGTATACCTGAAGAAGTTAGGGAGGTATGCTCAAGAAAATTATGCCAAAAAAAATTATATTTATTGTGTTAGATGTATCTGCTCCACAAAATTTAGCCGGGAATAGGTCAAAAGTGTTAAATTAATAAATGATAAAATGTTTTGGATTGTATGATTGATTTAATATTGAAATGTAATGTTTTAGTCCGGTGATGTTTCATGACTAATAAAGGGTGTTTGTGCATTCTGTATGATATTCAAAGCATGTTGATATTGTGATTTTTTTTTTTTTACACATACAGGCATCATTGAGAAATTATATTAAACAAACGCTCAGTGTTGTACTGCATATTGAAAATCCTCTGTGATAGAGGACTTGGGCTCAACTTACCTAAGTTGGTTCTGAAAGTATGGCCAGATGTTCAAGTGCCTTTGGACATTACAGATAAGCTTGTGAAAATATGTAATGTGCCTTTAGACATTACACAGAAGTCCTTGAGAGTATGGCCAGATACTTGCGTGCTTGCGGTTGCTGCTATACACAAGTTTCTGAGAGTAGAGCCAGATGTGTCTGTGCTAGCAGCTCTTACACGATGCTTTCCAGTGAATTTGAATATGGCGGCAATTGTTTTCCTCCTTTTAAATGATGTTTGTGTTAAGTGATGACTACTAAGTCTGATATTTTAAAGTCTGATCACTGTGTAAATATTATATTCTTACTCATGATGATTATTAATCATTTGTTGTACAATTCATGTTATAAAAAGCTTTCTTTTGATATGCATTTGTTTTATTGTCCAAATTTGTTTTATTGTCTAAATTTAAGATAGATATTAAATTATCCACTTATGGGTCAATAGTAAATGAGGTGCTTTACCTTCACCTCATCCCCTTCGTTCTTGATTCACAATCGAGAATTCTGGGTTCAAATCCTTGGCAGAACAGAAATGATTGGGCGCATTTCCTATCACCTAATGCCCCTGTCCACCCAACAGTAAAGAGGAACCCAGGAGTTAGTCTACTTATTGTGGGGTTGCATCCTGGGGAAGGTCAGTTATTTGACCCTTGTGGGACCTCGTACTATACATGTACTGAACAGCCTAATATGTACTGTATGTATAAATTGGTTGCCTGTCCCCCTGACACAATAAATTATTATATATGTTGTACCTAAGGCCAAGTTGCCTAACAACCCGAATTTTCTTAAAATTATATATTTTCAAACATTTTACTTATGAAATGATAAAGCTTTCCATTATATTATTTATGACTTTGTTTATCTATTGCTCTTTGTGTTACATCTGATCTTCTGAAGAAGTTGTAAATAGAGGGAACCTAATTTAAGTGTCCGTGGCGGGAAGTTTCCTCTTGCGATGAAGTGTGTGATTGGTGGTTGAGGGCGGGTGAGGACGCCCAGCGGGGTTGCCCGCTGCAGTGTGACAAGTACACTGGAGGTGGGAGGACGCGTTACAGTTCCCCGCCCTACTCGCTCTCCAGAATGCACCCTGACAAAGCACAAGAGGAACTCTCCACGTTCACTGACATCTGAAGTGGCATTCCAAGGAGAGAGAGCCATTCCACGGGATTACACAGCCTACTGGAGGAGTGAAAAAGTCCTACAGGTACATGAGCCGCCATTTTCACCCCCAACTATATTCCCGCCCTGTAAAGGTGACGCCCATATATAATTCCGACTTATACATATATTTATTATAAACATATACATATGCACATATCAATATACATACAATATAAAGTGTGAGGGTGCAAGTGTAGGCTCGGGTGAGGTGAGGAGTGATGGAAAGGGGGGGGGGTAGAAATAGCCTAAGTTACTCTATCCCTTTGAGATGTATTTTTTTCTTGTCTCAATAAACATACTTGAACTTGAGGAGTGATGGTGGTCGGGTATCTATACTTGTTGTTTAAGATTCGCTACCTGGAACAAAAATGTTCCAAGTAGAACGGGCTATGGTGAGCCCATCATCTATACTGTCAGCTGGGCATGGGTACGTGTGGGTAGTGTGCCTGGGGATGCTCCTACACGCCTAGTGCCTGCCTTGTCACGCCCTAGGCTGTGACAAGGTAGGCATATTGAGATTACTTATTAGCATTTAGATTGAGGTACTTATAATAAACATGTTAAGATTTAAATAATAACATGCGAGATCCAAACAGCGTTCTTCTGATAACCAAATTGAGTGTTATAACTACATAATTGATAATTAAACACAATCTGAAATATAGAGAAACATATAAATGAGAGAAGACTTGTAATTAGCATGCTCCCGTATTTTGATGAGAGGGAGCAGTAGAACAACATAGCATCAGGCTATGTCCCATGTGCATGGGACATAGCCTTACAGGTTCCGGAAGATGAGAGGAAATGACAGCACCTGATAAAGACCTTTTGTGCCCTCTGCATAATGCTTTTGCGCTACCGCTCACAGGATGAGTATGGGGTGCACAATAAACTTAGCAGACTCCGGCGGCTACTCACCGCTGGAACATTATCTAACACTCCAGCGTTACAAACCAATACAATTTCATCTAAGATTCAACAGAGCACAAGAAATTTTTAAAAAACATTGCGCTTAATCTTACTGAAGCGACCATACGAGTCATAAATACTCATACTCCGCCTAAGTAAAACATGAAACAAGCAACACTTAGTGGGTCAGCCAGAAACCTATAGGGCCCGCGCAGGAATATCACCGTAAAAAAAATCGGCTTGTTTGGTCATATTTCTATGTTAGTTTTCACTCATATTAAACAAAATAAAATCATATACTATAATGGAAACCTTTACCATTACATAGAAAACAATATAGAAACATATATAATTTAAAGAAAATTAGACTTGTTAGGCAAATCGGGCCTTGCATACTAGGCCAAGTAGGGCGTTATATAATACATACATATATATACCAGGCGCTCTATTACATCTAGTAAGCAGGCCCGAATTGCTATTTGGGCAAAGCAATTTTCGTTATTTTCAAATTGGTTAATTTTTAACAATATTATTACGAGTATATTATATTAAGTACATGAAATACCTCACTAAATTATGTTAAGAAAGGTTAGATTAGGCTCGGTCAGGTTTTGCTCCTATACCTGCTTGATTTATAAAAAGGAAAGTGTATTGTTAATATTTAAATTGGTTATAGTTCTTATTATTAAAGAAATACACACATTCACACAGAGACAGGCATATACAGACACACATAGAGGGTCACAATGTATGCGTGTGGGCAGTGTGTGTGGTAATCGTTGCTCGTGTTTTCATTACCGGTGTCCCCAGGGCCGCCAAGTCGACGTGTCGCACGCGGGAAAAAAATTGGAGAATCGTTAAGCACCTCCAATACGCTGGGGATTATAGCTATTATGACAGTTCGTCAGTGGGATCGACGCGCAAAATACCACAGAGTTTTTACGATGGTTACATAACATAACTTTTCGTTATAAATTTAGCGTTTAAAATATAAAGAATGAGTTAAGAATGAGGTTGATATTTCTGGGGAAAATAGCAGTGGCTGGTATTTTACGTTGAGAAGAAATAGCACTGCCTTATCTATTTTCATATTTGGACGCTGTCAGCTACTTTATTATACTCTTCAAAACTATCTCTTCCTGTGAGCTAAAATTCATATTGTGCATCTTATACTTTATTCTGTAAGTGGCAGTTGACAGTGCACTCATTCCTCATCCTGTAAGTGCAGTTGACAGTGCACTCATTCCTCATCCTGTAAGTGCAGTTGACAGTGCACTCATTCCTCATCCTGTAAGTGCAGTTGACAGTGCACTCATTCCTCATCCTGTAAGTGCAGTTGACAGTGCACTCATTCCTCATCCTGTAAGTGCAGTTGACAGTGCACTCATTCCTCATCCTGTAAGTGCAGTTGACAGTGCACTCATTCCTCATCCTGTAAGTGCAGTTGACAGTGCACTCATTCCTCATCCTGTAAGTGGCAGTTGACAGTGCACTCATTCCTCATCCTGTAAGTGGCAGTTGACAGTGCACTCATTCCTCATCCTGTAAGTGCAGTTGACAGTGCACTCATTCCTCATCCTGTAAGTGGCAGTTGACAGTGCACTCATTCCTCATCCTGAAAGTGCAGTTGACAGTGCACTCATTCCTCATCCTGTAAGTGCAGTTGACAGTGCACTCATTCCTCATCCTGTAAGTGCAGTTGACAGTGCACTCATTCCTCATCCTGTAAGTGCAGTTGACAGTGCACTCATTCCTCATCCTGATAATTATTCTTATCATTCCTTATCACAGACGTGGCCACACATTTACAATGCTAACCAGCATATATACATTTTCTTCTGTCCTCCATGGACAGGGTGAGAGATTTGTCAACCATACAGTTCAGGGATTTATTGAACAATCAACCACAGGTGATTGTAGTGCTTTTAAAATGCTAGGCTAAGCTACATACGTAAATACATTGATACATAGATTAATGTATGCTACATAAAGTGTTTGATGTGTCTTTTTACATAGTGTCATTAATGTGCATTTACAAAGGTGAAATGTAATTCTGATAAGCTTCCACATATACTTTATACACATACATATGCATACATTAATTGTCTCTTTTACTCTGAAAGGGTGAGATAGTTGATAGAGAAACTAGTGTGTAATTAAGAACTTAACCACTGAAGGTGATTAAGATGCTTTTATAAGCTCAGGTTATATAGTTACATCACATACATACATTGTATAATTGATACATTACATGGTCAATCTAGGGTACAAGTCCAATATATCATCAAGTGTTGGTGGGGTCTACTGCTTTATTTAGTAATGACAAGTCTCTCGGAGGGTATATAAATGGCGTCATGTCAAAGGGTAATATATATACAAGGCTAATGTTAAGTGCAATTGTATTCCTAATTTGTGTATTTGGTGTGATATAGACAGTTATATGAATAGCTATTTGTTAATAGCTATTCATAGCTTTGTTAAATCATCTAATTTTAAAATCACTTGTTTAATTGTTTAAAAACTATTGTACCGATGCAGTGTTATCGTCATTATTATACACAAGCTTTTGTTCTATCATAAAGTTGATTTCATGTATTCTTGCTTCATGTTAATAAATTATATACGACAGCCACATATAATCCTGATTTCGTTTTGCAATTTTAGTGTAGTAACATTTGTTATTATATAGGACCAAAATTGGTGTGGTAATCTTTCAGTGATCTTTTAGAGGCCTGTAGATTTGAGCTATTCTACAATGGCGCCATATTTGCTCTTGTACCTCATTACAGTATATATATTTTATTCTCGAGAGCTTTAAAAAATCTTTAAATTTTGTTGCAATTTTTTGCTTCGCAGGTAAGGTGCAGAAGACTGATATATCAAAGTATCTGAAAGAGCAGACAGTAGGTAAGTAGTCAATCTTCAGTTTTGGTGATCCACTCATACGATTACCTATTTGTTTATTGAACACCTTAGAGTTTTTCTTTGGAGATTACAAAGTCTAATGCTTTCACAGGCTATGTATACAAGTTTAAGATGTTCTGAATATCCTGATAAGTTTTGTGTTGGTAAAATAGCCTAGTTTCCAGTGTCGTAGCTGATCACCTAAGTCTATTTTTACTAGGATATAAAACATAAGTTTCCTTTAACAATATAATTATAAACGGAATTAATATACAAAGCAAGAGTTTCAGTCACATTTGTATGGATACACTCCCACACAGATGTTGTCCAGTACGATGACACGGACAAGGCAACTAAAGCTGCAGGTGTTAAGACTGAAATTGAGTTAGATTTGGGCATAAAATGGGAGAAAGCACGAATATAAACAATGTTTAGAACCGAGAACTATATGTACGGACAGTACAAAACTTCCACCAGTGTAACATTGTAATTGCCAGAATTAGGCTGGGATATCGATATCTATGGTAGATGGCTATAGGTAGTGAATCGCCTAATGGTGAACACTGAACACTCCAACTGTAAACTGTGAACAAGAGCTGGGACACACTCTCCAACACTATATCCGTGGTTGCCCTGTTATCAATGAGTTCAGACAAAATTGTATGAGGTCCTTTGAGCTCTGCAACTAGTACATACACTCATGAGTATTGGAAGATATTCTTGTGTTCTACCCAGAGTTTGCTAGTGCAGGTTAATTGATTAGATTCGTTTGTTATAAAAAAAAATGAAGACCGAATTTAGAAGATATGGTTTCGACATCTTCATTTACTGCCATATTATTTCTTAGTAACTACTCCAAATGGCGAGAGTGCCGGCCGACGCTACTCTCACCAAGCGGCCGACGCTACTCTCACCGTAGCGGCCGACGCTACTCTCACCGTAGCGGCCGACGCTACTCTCACCGTAGCGGCCGACGCTACTCTCACCGTAGCGGCCGACGCTACTCTCACCGTAGCGGCCGACGCTACTCTCACCGTAGTGGCCGACGCTACTCTCACCGTAGTGGCCGACGCTACTCTCACCAAACGGCCGACGCTACTCTCACCGTAGCGGCCGACGCTACTCTCACCGTAGCGGCCGACGCTACTCTCACCGTGGCGGCCGACGCTACTCTCACCGTAGTGGCCGACGCTACTCTCACCAAGCGGCCGACGCTACTCTCACCGTAGCGGCCGACGCTACTCTCACCGTAGCGGCCGACGCTACTCTCACCGTAGCGGCCGACGCTACTCTCACCGTAGCGGCCGACGCTACTCTCACCGTAGTGGCCGACGCTACTCTCACCGTAGCGGCCGACGCTACTCTCACCGTAGCGGCCGACGCTACTCTCACCGTAGCGGCCGACGCTACTCTCACCGTAGCGGCCGACGCTACTCTCACCGTAGCGGCCGACGCTACTCTCACCGTAGTGGCCGACGCTACTCTCACCGTAGTGGCCGACGCTACTCTCACCAAACGGCCGACGCTACTCTCACCGTAGCGGCCGACGCTACTCTCACCGTAGCGGCCGACGCTACTCTCACCGTGGCGGCCGACGCTACTCTCACCGTAGTGGCCGACGCTACTCTCACCAAGCGGCCGACGCTACTCTCACCGTAGCGGCCGACGCTACTCTCACCGTAGCGGCCGACGCTACTCTCACCGTAGCGGCCGACGCTACTCTCACCGTAGCGGCCGACGCTACTCTCACCGTAGTGGCCGACGCTACTCTCACCGTAGCGGCC
This sequence comes from Procambarus clarkii, assembly GCF_040958095.1. Taxonomy (NCBI): domain Eukaryota; kingdom Metazoa; phylum Arthropoda; class Malacostraca; order Decapoda; family Cambaridae; genus Procambarus; species Procambarus clarkii. Next base: position 39,519,695 of record NC_091166.1, on the reverse strand, counting down.
GACGCTACTCTCACCGTAGCGGCCGACGCTACTCTCACCGTAGTGGCCGACGCTACTCTCACCGTAGTGGCCGACGCTACTCTCACCGTAGCGGCCGACGCTACTCTCACCATAGCGGCTGACGCTACTCTCACCGTAGCGGCCGACGCTACTCTCACCGTAGTGGCCGACGCTACTCTCACTATAGCGGCCGACGCTACTCTCACTATAGCGGCCGACGCTACTCTCACCGTAGCGGCCGACGCTACTCTCACTATAGCGGCCGACGCTACTCTCACCGTAGCGGGCTATATTACTTGCACACGTAGTGGCCGACACTCGTTGAAACCTTAATTCCTGAGCAAGTTAGAAGACATTAATCTTGATCGCTTCATTTAAAGGTTCAATGGAACGCACTCAAGTGCTCCCCTAAATGTTGGATAGGGGCGTAGATGCTGTTTCACTAATATAGTTCCGAATTCCCATTTTCGGGGAGAGGAAACATCAACCTTCGTTATTAAATTTAAAAAATTGTGATTATTGCACCCCCCCCCTCTCTCTCTCTCTCTCTCTCTCTCTCTCTCTCTCTCTCTCTCTCTCTCTCTCTCTCTCTCTCTCTCTATATATATATATATATATATATATATATATACATATATATATATGTATATATATACATATATGCAACAATGATCACAAAAACACTGATCCAAGTATGCAGAATAACCACATATGAAAAATAGAAAATGCTTAACGCGTTTTCGGCTAATTCGCCTTCATCAGAGCAAAGATTCTACTTTGCTCTGATGAAGGCGAATTAGCCGAAAACGCGTTAAGCATTTTCTATTTTTCATATGTGGTTATTCTGCATATATATATATATATATATGTATATACATATATATGTATATATATATATATATATATATATATATATATATATATATATATATATATATATATATATATGTCGTACCTAGTAGCCAGAACGCACTTCTGAGCCTACTATGCAAGGCCCGATTTGCTTAATAAGCCAAGTTTTCCTGAATTAATATATTTTCTCTAATTTTTTTCTTATGAAAAGATAAAGCTACCCATTTCATTATGTATGATGTTAATTTTATTTTATTGGAGTTAAAATTAACGTTGATATATGACCGAACCTAACCAATCCTACCTAACCTAACCTAACCTATCGCTATTGGTTAGGTTAGGTAGCCGAAAAAGGTAGGTTAGGTTAGGTAGGTTAGGTTGTCGAAAAACAATTAATTCATGAAAACTTGGCTTATTAGGCAAATCGGGCCTTGAATAGTAGGCTGAGAAGTGCGTTCTGGCTACTAGGTACGACATATATAAATATAATATATATATGTGTGTGTGTGTGTGTGTGTGTGTGTGTGTGTGTGTGTGTGTGTGTGTGTGTGTGTGTGTGTGTGTGTGTGTGTGTGTGTGTGTGTGTGTGTGCACAATTAGGTCTATGATTGTGTAAGGTCTACGATTTATTAAGCCTAAGATAAAGATAAGTTTGATTAGATTTACGGTTAGGCTATTTCAGCTTTTGTTATGTCCTTTAGAATTTCAGTGGTACATAATGAGTCCTTTGGGTGCGACCTTGGGTTAATGTTCGTAGTGTTCAGTAGGCTTCCCTTCAGGTTCTCACAGCATCGTATATTTGAATGCATAACTTTGTTACCAGCCAAATTTAACAATCAGGTCCTTTGATATTATCTGATTTCTTTATTTTTCTGATGACTCTTATTGAATAATACACAGTAACCATTGTTTTATTTTAATAATCGAGCATCACTGCATTGCTACTAGGCTATGTGTAATTATACATACCATTGTATATATGATAATTGGTATATTGCATATACTGTCATATTGCTATTATACCTAAGAATAATAAGTATTTAAGAGTGTTAAATGCATAGTTTTGTAAAATAACAGTTGTTCACGATATTGTACTGTCGATAATAATCGCTTTCCGACATGACAACAAAACCATATTATCTTATTTTCTGTCATTTAGAGATAATTTCTGTAATTTAGAATATATCTTTTCTCTGACATGTTCCCACAGTGATAGATAATAATGCTCTGGTAGCATTTTCCTGATGCTGTATTATGCATGCTAAGTGCTCAGTATCAAGTTTATGTATATAATACGTGCTACTCGTCTAGGCTCAGACTCCACAAACATATTCAGTCGAAACAATAGCGTGAATGTACTAGTATTTATTAACAAAGTTTCTAAATAACAATAATCCTTCGCCACAACAAGAAGCTGAAAGATCTCGCACACAATATTGGAGACATTGTGTACAGCAACACACTTGTTAAAAAGACAACACAATATCTGGTCTTATTTTACTTAGTTCATCTTGACGGGTTCTAGTATTTTTGTTTATCTTGTTGTTATCTATTGACGAAATATGACAGTTCTGAGGGATATTAATCATGTATATAATTCCTGACCTTCATATGCGTATCATTCAAATTAGATATATATCTAATTCAATCATTATTATTTCTCCATATTCTCCAATTTGGAGAAAAGAATAAGGGAGCCTTGTAGTTGTATTTCTCTCATGTGTTCCTCGTCCTTTCTCCAGAGGGAAGAAATATTTCTCACCACCTCATGCAGACGAAAATTGTTCCTTCTCAGAGTTGAGTTCATTTCCGTCGTTTGTTCTACTCCACAAAGGAAATAAACAGACAATTAAAAAAGATTAAAGGCTGCGCAATACTCTCCGTCTGTTCTTCCTCGACGTACTTAATCTTCATCCTGGTGCCGTCGAAGCGAGGGGAAGCGAGGAAAACATTTGTGACTGTGAAATATTCTTTAAGTCTCTCAGGAAATCAACCTTCTGGTAGTGGCGGTGTTGCCGTCGCGAGGGGCATACATTTTTCTGGTAAATAATCACCGGGATGGCGGCTCCAGTATTCTCCGACAAGCGCCGCTATTGTTTCTCTATGATGGCGCTCACAGTCAATGGCTATTTTTTGGGCAATACCTGCGAGAATTTGTGGCGATTATTTGGCCTTTGTGGCGAGTTTCTGGAGCGAAATTAACACAGAATTGCCTCTACCCGGATAGCAATGGTTGGATGCACGCAGGAGTTTTTAAGGAGGTCGGGGGATCTATGTAAATTGAAGCGTATTAAGATAGCTCGCTGCTATCTTAATGTTTACCGATGAGCTGCTCGTTTAGCTCGTAAAATAATAGTTCACGGGTTAATTTCGTAGTCGAGTAGAAGGCAGATATTCAGAATTAAAAAAAAAGATGTTATGCTGACCTGAAACAGTGAAAGAGGGAGAATGTAGAAAGTTAAGATGGAGGATTGTCAATAAAGGCGTTTAAAGCTTAGATTATATAGGAGAATAATTATGAGGGAGCTTAGACGGCGGCGGTGTAAAGGGGAGACTAAAATATGGGGATGCAAAGGGGCAATGAAGAGTTTAGACTCATTAGTCGTGAATGGAAATATGAGGCAGATTAGAGAATGAGAGTGTGGGAGGTAACTATGAGGGAGTTTGGACGGTAAAGGTCAGTGAGAAGTTTGAGGGAATTTAAACAGTAAAGGATGTTACTGAGAAGTCTGACGAAGTTTCGACAGTGAAGGAGTTTAGTGAGAAGTGTGAGGGAGCTTAGACAGTAAAGGATTTTTAAGAAGTCTGAAGGGACTTAGGCAGTAAAGGAGGTTAACTGGAAGTATGAGCTAGTTTTAGTTCTGAGAGAATGACACGAACGAGAAGGTTATGGGAGTGTGGACAATGAAGGCGTTAGGGAGAATAATGAAGGGCTACAATGTGGTGGGTTAGATGCTAACTTACTGGTAATGTGCCGGTGTACCCGGGAGTGTTACGGAGAGGGACAAGCAAGCTTGAGGTGAAGTATTGAGAAGTTTTGGGATAATTAGACGAAAAATATCAGTCCAAAATAGACGAAAATTAAAAAAAAATGAGATGTTTATTTAATAAATATTAATCCACTACATATGCTAGGGTGGTAAATGCATGAGGCTGTATAAAGTATGAAGACCACTAAATTATGAGTGTGTGGGACAAGTAAGTATATATATATATGTCGTACCTAGTAGCCACAACGCACTTCTCAGCCTACTATGCAAGGCCCGATTTGCCTAATAAGCCAAGTTTTCATGAATTAATTGTTTTTCGACTACCTAACCTAACTTTACTTAACTTTTTAGGCTACCTAAGCTAACCTAACCTATAAAGATAGGTTAGGTTAGGTTAGGTTCGGTCATATATCTACGTTAATTTTAACTCCAATAAAAAAAAATTGACCTCATACATAATGAAATGGGTAGCTTTATCATTTCATAAGAAAAAAATTAGAGAAAATATATTAATTCAGGAAAACTTGGCTTATTAGGCAAATCGGGCCTTGCATAGCAGGCCGAGTACGACGTTCTGGCTACTACGTACAACATATATATATATATATATATATATATATATATATATATATATATATATATATATATATATATATATATATATCTATATATATATATATATATCTATATATATATATATATATATATATATATATATATATATATATATATATATATATATATATATATATATATATATATATGTCGTACCTAGTAGCCAGAACGCACTTCTTGGCCTACTATGCAAGGCCCGATTTGCCTAATAAGCCAAGTTTTCCTGAATTAATATATTTTCTCTAATTTTTTTCTTATGAAATGATAAAGCTAACCATTTCATTACATATGAGGTCAATTTTTTTTATTGGAGTTAAAATTAACATAGATATATGACCGAACCTAACCAACCCTACCTAACCTAACCTATCCTATCTCTATAGGTTAGATTAGGTTATGTAGCCGAAAAAGTTAGGTTAGGTCGTCGAAAAATAATTAATTCATGAAAACTTGGCTTATTAGGGAAATCGGGCCTTGCATAGTATGCTGAGAAATGAGTTCTGGCTATTAGGTACGACACACACACACACACACATATATATATATATATATATATATATATATATATATATATATATATATATATATATATATATATATATATATATATATATATATAATAATAATTTTGATGAATGAATGGGGACAGATACAGCCTTTTCGACTTTATACTTTTTTAAGGAAAAAAAGCGTATTATTTTATTGGACGATGTTTATTTTACTAAGTTAACAAGTATCGTTTATAATTTATTCTATTACTGTAATTGCTTAGTACAGTACAGTATATTGCTTTGTAATTATTATTATTATTATTATTAGTAGTAGTAGTAGTACCAGGAGTAATAGTAGGAGTAGTAATAAGAGTAGTAATAGTAGGGGCAATAAAAGTAGTTGTAATAGTTTTTAAAGAAATGAATACTATAAAATTAGATTTCTTAATTCACAGTAAACATATATTTTCTTTAATTTGCTACTTAGTATACTTGTTTGGCTAGGTTCAATTCCGGGGCTCACTTCATTTACATTTATGCCTTTTATCACACTTTTACTGCATGTCTCTGGCTCATCGCATATACATGGAGAGAAAGAGGGGAGGTAAGGAGAGAGGGAGAGAGGGAGGGAGAGTGGATATCCAGGCGAGATATCTGTATGGACAAACTGTACATTTCTTCGTCATTCTCCCCAATAATCAAATATGACTTGTTTATGTAAATGTAAGAATTTGATCAATCATGTTCCGTGCGAGTGTATGTCATTGTTTGCTGATGCGTGAGAAAATTTATCTGACGTGCGAGTGCGCGCGTGTATTCATTTATTTGTTCCTGCAGGGTAGAGCTGTTAGCTCTTGGATCCCGCCTTTCGAGCCATCGGTTGTTTTATGTACTGACTCCCAAAATATTTTCTATATCATATCTGCTATATTACACTCTCAGCATGATGCAGCATACAACAGTTGTATGACTCCCAACCGGGGCCGGTGTTCACGACTACAGTGTGTGTGTATTGTATTTTGATTGTGTATTTTTAGTGGCATGTAATGCCTGAAGGCAATTGACAATATTCTTCGTATGATAATAATAATTTATTATTATTATTATTTGTATTTGATTTATACTCAAGGACATTTAAAATGTTTTATTATGTTTGCTATTTTATATATTTTCCGAAATTTTTATATCCTTTTAATTTCCCCTATAAAGAAACGTAGAATCCAGTTGGATATTTCCTGATCGTCACAGAATTGCCTAAGTTTATTCATGCAAATCCTATAATCAAAAGGTAAATGCATTTGCACATCTGAATGGGTGACTCTATAATGCATTTCATGAGAGGAGACAATATGTAGTGTTGCTTGAGCTGTTGAATGGCGAGTGTTCAATAGGCTAGAGCAAATAACCACGCTTTTAATTTATTGTTGGAACATGTATCCAGCTTTACTTTCCTCGGCGCTAAACATAATTTGCATATAGTTATTGCAACTGATGAATCATAAAAGAAGAATTTACTACGAGAGTGCTACCGAAGACTGAGAGGGAAAAAAAGCGTATAAACTGATGACTGGGGAACCGCCAATTCACGAAAATCCTGATGGTGAGCGTCCGGCCCCAGCGCGCCAATTACCATACAAATATAATATAGTGTAAAAAGTCCTCCCGCCCCCGGACACCAATTCTCGCCACCCTCCCGACCCTATTCCCGCCAACGTGGTGTCAGGGAGAGAACTGGACGAGCTGGTTTAACCCAGGTGGAGGGGCCGGAGTATTATAATTTGTCCCGCATAATTCCGTAATCAAATCTACATGAATCTTGCTCTTGTGGTAGTGTTGCCACTCATGGTTCTTACTATTTCACAGTCCTGGGTTAAAATGTTCTCCGTTGAAGCTTTTTTTATATAATCTTAATTCCCCTTGCAGTTGTATAATTAATATAAAGAGAACAGCTTTCGTTTATTATTCCTACTTCAAACACACTGTGATTGACTGAAACTGAACAAAGACGAATATATCCTAAGTAAATACTCCCTTGTACGACCATCGAACTCCACAAACAGAGTGTGACACGACGCCCATTCATAAAACAGGATAAACAATTTCATGCCCGCGCTATGTCAACACCGGAATTCCCATTGAGATCGCAATATGTGAAACAAATGAAATTATTCTACAGCGACAGATTGCTTTTGTCAGTAGGTAGACTGAGAAAATTACTTTGCTCAGCAGCGGAATTAAGGGTATCAGAGCTGAGATTTCTCCCCTTTCACAGGAGGGTTTAGACAAAGAGACCGGTTATTACTCTGCCAAATTAAAATTCTCTAGTCGCTATCCATCTTGTCAGCGTTATATTTTTCTCTAATATAATGTCGAAGAGTTTCCCGATTTTGAGTTCTTGACACGTTTAGCATTTGCTCTATCATTTCGACAACAAATTATAAGTAAATATAAATGAGAGTATTTCAGTTAGTAATGTAGGTAGTAGTTGTAGTATTGAAATTGTAGTTGTAAGTTTCACAAGAGATGCTTCCCATCGGCCGGTTTAATACGAATGAGTTTTGGGGTAGATATAAATAGGAGCAGCCTTGCATGGGCCAATAGGCATTCTCCGGTTTCCTCATTTCTTATGTTCTCATTTCTTTCATATCAAGCAACTTCCCGAATTTATATTTTTTCGTGTTCAAGTCTTTTTTTTTAACGTTCTGGTTTTCCAAGATGACACGTGGGGGGGGGGGGGGGGAGGAAGGGTATATAGAAGTCATAGACCAGTTGGGGGGTTGGCCCCAGTGCTACATTTTAATAAATATAGGCGTATATAGCGACTCCCGACTCTCGCCTATGTCGTGCATTGACTGTTGCCCTTCATGTTGCTCTCTTCCTTTTCACCAGCTTACTATTTGTGTACGGACTGAAGACACTTGCAAGATTTCCTCTCAGTTCATGTTAGCAACAGCTCTCCTCGTGTCATTCCATCTTTGCCCCCATGGAGGGTGCCACTTGCAAGGTGTTGTATAGTAAAGGCTTCTGCCTCTCCTACGGTTATTAAACACCGTTTCCTCGAATAATTTTTTTGACACTCAGGCGCCACTGCCGTCGCCACAGATGGGTGTAAGTCTGCCGACGGTGTAGGCTGCTCCGTTGTCTTTCCTGACCACCTGTGTGTCGCCTGTCCCCGCAGACTACCATCTTCACGGCTCAACTTTATGCAATCTTGTATGCACTTCGTCAACTGGTCTCCCGACCTCAACGTTCGTCACTGTGGTTGACTGCCACAATGCCCTCATGGCCTTGGAGTCATTTAACACTATGCATACTGTCTTGCTGGAAATTCAACATTGGCTATTTCATATTTCTAGCAGATGTAAGACAGTTGAGTTCTGCGGGTTCTCAGCCATATTGGTATTACCTTAAATGAACATGTGGACACTGCTGCTATGGAGGCTGTTAGCATTTGTTCTGTTCCGAAAGAGGCGTTCCTTATTCAGACTTATCATACGTTCTTCAATCCGCGACTGCTGGCAGGGTCGCTGGTCCGAGGCTACAGGTAACAAACTGCGCTCTTGGCATTCTCCTATCTAAACAGGAGAATGGGTTGAATATATATGTATATATATATATATATATATATATATATATATATATATATATATATATATATATATATATATATATATATATGAGATATATGAGATATAAATAAAGATTGCAACAAAACTAGAGAGAGATGCAGGTACATAAGAGGAAGAGAACACTAGGATACTTGGAGCTAGTAAGTGGGAGATGATGGGGGATGAGGGAGGTGTTGAGGGGGTATGGGAGGAGGTGGTGGGGGGGAGGATCTGTGAAGAGAGGGGGTGAGGGGAGGTGGGGATGAGAGAGGCATATGAATGTGAAAAAATCTGCATATCTTAATAACTGTCGCGGCCAGGGTAGCTTAAGGCGGGGGGAGGAGGAGGTGGAGGAGGAGATGTCGAAGAGGAAGAGTAGGCAAGTCAGAGAGGCGAAGTAAGGGGGAGAAGGAAATGAGTAATGCCTTTGAAAGATGGAACAAGCTTATTATGGAGATGGAAGGAGAGAGTCAGTCTCTCTCTCTCTCTCTCTCTCTCTCTCTCTCTCTCTCTCTCTCTCTCTCTCTCTCTCTCTCTCTCTCTCTCTCTCTCTCTCTCTCTCTCTCTCTCTCTGTGTCTCTCTCTCTCTGTGTCTCTCTCTCTCTCTCTCTCTCTCTCTCTCTCTCTCTCTCTCTCTCTCTCTCTCTCTCTCTCTCTCTCTCTCTCTCTCTCTCTCTCTCTCTCTCTCTCTCTCTCTCCCCCACACACATACGCAGTACTAAACTGGGTAAGAGAATACCCATAAGGCAGGAAACAGACTCTCACTATGAGAAAGGAAGAATCAGAATGAAGATAAATATCATGTATCTCCACAAAATAACACAAGAATGCAGGAAGATGCAGAAGGCCCATTGGCCCATACGAGGCAGCTCCTGTATATACTGTATATCCACCTAAACATGCACACACACACACACACACACACACACACACACACACACACACACACACACACACACACACACACACACACACACACACACACACACAGGCGGGACCAAAGAGGCAAAGCTCAGCTCCCGCAAGCACAAATAGGTGAAAATAGGTAAGGTAAATGAAAGGTAATGAAACTTGGGGGAGGAAATAGGAGGCCAGACACAGGATACAGAATGGGAGATGAAGTCCTTCACGAAGGAAGGAAGGAATTATCAGGGGAAAGTGCCAAGCCATTACGACTATATAGCACTGAGAAGGGGTCAGGATAAGGATTTGGGATGGGACGGGGGGAAAGGAATGGTGTTCAACCACTTGGACGGTCGGGGATTGAACGCCGACCTGCATGAAGGGCGACCGTCGCCCTACCGTCCAGCCCAAGTGGTTGGGTGACGAAACGAAGAGAGAAAGATCTAGGACTTGATATTACACCAAACCTGTCTCCTGAAGCCCGCATACACCAACCCGCGGTGACGGTGTATGTCACGCCCTGACATACACCAACCCGCCCTTACATACACCAACCCGCTCTGACATACACCGACCCGCCCTGACATACACCAACCCGCCCTGACATACACCAACCCGCCCTGACATACACCAACCCGCCCTGACATACACCAACCCGCCCTGACATACACCAACCCGCCCTGACATACACCAACCCGCCCTGACATACACCAACCCGTCCTGACATACACCAACCCGCCCTGACATACACCAACCCGCCCTGACATACACCAACCCGCTCTGACATACACCAACCCGCCCTGACATACACCAACCCGCCCTGACATACACCAACCCGCTCTGACATACACCAACCCGCTCTGACATACACCAACCCGCCCTGACATACACCAACCCGCCCTGACATACACCAACCCGCCCTGACATACACAGCATCACGCCCTGGTCCACCCTATGCCCCCCAAGACCCTCCAGGTAGTAGGCTGAGCCCCCACAGGTGTCATTTACCAGATGAAAGTTTGCCGGAGAGAAGGCGATAAGAGATAACCGTGGTTGATAGTGCTCGCTCGGGGACCATCGAGATAAGACGAATTTAAAAACCTTCTGAGATACACGACTCTTGGTGTCGCTGGCTGTGCTTAAGGGCGTCCTTACTGACTCGGGCTTGGGGGAGGTGGAGGGGGAGTGGGAGGGGATGGAAGATTGCGATAGTAGGTAGTTACAACCCCCTCCCCACCAAACACCAGAGGGCATTGTGGAGGAGCACAACAAATGGAACAGGACCAGCCTGAAGGAAGTGAAATAGGTGACTCGTGACGCCTGGAAATCCAAGCTTGTCCATAAAAGACACACGCTACTTGAGTCAACTCTCTCGCACGTCCCTCTCTTGCACGTCCTTGCTCTTTGGACGTGCAAGAGAGTGACTCTCTCTTGAGTCACTCTCTTGCACGTCCAAAGAGAGGAAGGGAAGAGGCCCCGTTAGTTGCACCAGACCAGGCGTTTACACCAGACTGGAGAGAGAAAAAGACTTGGGATTCGATGTCATTCCAACACACACACACACACACACACACACACACACACACACACACACACACACACACACACACACACACACACACACACACACACACACACACACACATGAAGGAAGTACTCCAGCAAATGCAGAATGAATTCAGTGAAGGACTGAGGGTAATGAGGGAGACAGTAGCCAACCTGCAAGATGATTTAAGGGCAGCAAAGGAGGAGATAAGATACCTAAAGGAGACTCTTCCACAATACCAGGCACAAACCGTACCCCAGGGAGATGGGAATGCTACTGTGGAGGGGACCACCACAACCCAGATCTCATTTGCTGAAATGCTTAAAAAGAGCCCTGAAGCTAGGTCTGCGGTTAAGGAAGTTGCCATGGAAGTGGCTTCCTCTCAGGAAGCAGCTAGATGTACTAGCCGGCTGATAGAGAGAAATAGAGCAGTAGTAGTAGCAGGCATTGAAGAACAAACAGGGACCAGACCAAAGGAGCGGAGAGACAAGGACAAAAACATGATTAAAGAGATCCTTAAAGAGGTAAGGATGGAGGGAGCTGAGCGAAATGTTGAAAAGGTTTTCAGGCTTGGAAAGTACAACAAGGACAGAGACCGAATGATAAAGGTGGTTTTCATGAGCGAAATCGCGAAAGAGGAACTGCTAGCAAGGAAGTGTTGTCTAAAAGGTGTAGAGAAGTTCAAGAAAATATTCCTGCAGAGGGATATGACAAGGGAAGAGAGAATACGGACAGCAGACGCGAGGAAGGAGCGCAGGGAGAGAGAAGGAAATCAGAGTACCACAACCCAGAACCCTACAATCCCAGAGGGAAGTGGAGAACCCTCCTCAAACAGTGCAACAGCCACAGGGATTGGGGCACCACCCCCAAATTCTACCCAACAGACACCCAACCTGCCCCATCCCCTGTCAGCCCCCCACTAAGTACCCACCTAGGGCACCCTCCCCCCACCCACCCCCCTCCCCCCACTCACCCCCCTTCTTCCCCTCACCCCTCTCCCCAGGACCTCCCTTCCCCCCCATCCCCCATGCCCTCCCTTCTCCCACATGCCTTCCCGTCTCTCCCACCCCCATGCCCTCCCTTCTCCCCCTCCCCCCTAAGCCCCCCACTCTCCCCCACCCCACCTAAGTCTTCCCCTCTCCCCCACTCCCCTAAACCCTCCCCTCTTCCTCACCCACCTCAGCCCTCCCTTTTCCCCCACGCCCCCCAAGCCCTCCACCCTTTTCTCTCCCCCCAAGCCCCCCCATCTCCCCTATCCCCCACAGCCTCTCCTCCCCCCATGCTTCCCCAACCCTCCCTCTCTTACCCACCCCCTGTACCCTCCCCCTCTTATCCACCCCCTGTACCCTCCCCCTCTTATCCACCCCCTGTACCCTCCCCCTCTTATCCACCCCCTGTACCCTCCCCCTCTCCCCCACCACCCCAAGCCCTCCCTCCTCCACCAATCCCCCCGTGCCAGGTCCCCCCAGCTCCCACTCACCCCAGATCCCAAAGGTCCCCCCCAGAAAAGAAGCAGAAGAGAGTCAGTTTCAGGGTGATGTACTCGAACATAGATGGGATCACAAGCAAGACAAGTGAACTAAGGGAAAGAGCACAAGAAGTTAACCCAGATGTAATCGGACTCACTGAAACAAAACTCTCTGGAATCATAACGAATGCCGTGTTTCCCCAGGAGTATACAGTAATAAGGAAAGAGAGGGAAGGTAGAGGAGGAGGCGGAGTGGCCCTACTCATGAGAAGGGAATGGAGTTTTAAGGAGATGGCCATCCCGGGCTGTGAGGAGTTCAGAGACTACATAGCAGGCACCATAACAATGGGAGGACCAAGAATAGTAGTAGCAGTAATATACAACCCTCCACCAAATGACAGGAGACCCAGTCAAGAGTATGAAAACAACAACAAGGCAGTTAACACTATAATTGAGAGGGCAGCCTCTGCTGCCTGTAGAAATAGATCCCACCTGCTCATCATGGGCGACTTCAATCACGGAAAGATTGACTGGGAGAACAAGGAACCGCATGGAGGCGAGGATACGTGGAGAGCCAAACTATTGGAGGTGGTGACAAGCAACTTTTTAACGCAGCATGTCGGAGAACCCACAAGGATGAGAGGCAATGACGAACCAGCGAGACTCGACCTAGTCTTCACTCTGAACGACTCCGACATAAGAGAAATCGGTTTTGAGGACCCAGTAGGAATGAGCGACCACAGTGTACTGATGTTTGAGTACTTGATTGAAGAAGGGTTATTGAACTCGAGGAGGGATACCGAAACCAAAAGGTTAGCATACCGAAAGGGAAACTATGAGGGGATAAGAAAATTCCTAACAGATATAGCATGGGAAACAGAGCTCAGGGGAAAGACGGCCCAAGATATGATGGATTACATCACGCAGAAGTGCAAGGACGCAGCAAACAAGTTTGTCCCAGTCCAAAAGGAAAACAGAGAAATGAAGATGAGAAACCCATGGTTTAATCAAAGATGTAGGCTAGCTAAGCAGCAAAGTAAAAGGGCATGGAGAAACTATAGGAATAACAGGACACTGGAGAGCAGAGAAAGATACCAGAATGCCAGGAATGAATATGTCAGGATGAGAAGAGAGGCAGAAAGACAATACGAAAATGACATCGCAAGCAAGGCAAAGACTCAGCCTAAATTGTTGCATAGCCACATTAGGAGAAAAACAACAGTAAAGGAACAGGTTATGAGATTAAGGATAGGGGCGGAAGGATTCACTACAAATGACAAGGAAGTGTGTGAGGAATTGAATAAGAAATTCCAGGAGGTCTTCACCTTAGAACAAGGAGAAATTCCAGAGGTAAGTGAGGGAATAGCTAACCAGGAACCACTGGAAGAGTTTGAGATTACCAGTGGGGAAGTAAGGAAGTGTTTACTAGAGTTGGACGTGACGAAGGCTATAGGCCCAGATGGAATCTCCCCTTGGGTTCTAAAGGAAGGAGCAAGAGAACTGAGCCTACCACTCTCCATAGTGTATAACAAATCACTGGCAACAGGGGAACTGCCAGATATTTGGAAAGCAGCTAACGTAGTCCCGATATACAAGAAAGGGGATAGACAGGAGGCACTGAACTACAGGCCAGTGTCCCTAACCTGCATACCATGCAAGCTGATGGAGAAGATTGTGCGAAAAAAAACTAGTGGAGCATCTGGAGCGAAGGAACTTTGTAACACAGCATCAACATGGGTTCAGGGATGGCAGGTCCTGCCTCACAGGGTTACTTGAATTCTACGACCAGGCAACAAAAATAAGGCAAGAAAGAGAAGGGTGGGCAGACTGCATATTTTTGGATTGTCAGAAAGCCTTTGATACAGTGCCACACAAGAGGCTAGTGCGAAAGTTGGAGATGCAGGCTGGAGTGAGAGGGAAGGTACTCCGGTGGATAGAGGAATACCTAAGCAACAGGAGACAACGAGTCTGTGTGAGGGGTGAGGTCTCAGATTGGCGAGACGTCACAAGTGGAGTCCCGCAGGGGTCAGTCCTTGGACCTATACTGTTTCTGGTATATGTAAATGATCTCCCAGAGGGTATAGATTCGTTCCTCTCAATGTTTGCCGACGATGCAAAAATTATGAGGAGGATTGAAACAGAGGATGATAGTAGGAGGCTACAAGATGACCTGGATAGACTGAGTGAATGGTCCAACAAATGGCTGTTGAAGTTCAACCCGAGTAAATGCAAAGTAATGAAACTAGGCAGTGGAAACAGGAGGCCAGGCACAGGATACAGAATAGGAGATGAAGTACTTAATGAAACAGACAGAGAGAAAGATCTAGGAGTTGATATCACACCAAACCTGTCTCCTGAAGCCCACATAAAGAGAATAACGTCTGCGGCATATGCGAGGCTGGCTAACATCAGAACGGCGTTCAGGAACCTGTGTAAGGAATCATTCAGAATCTTGTACACCACATATGTAAGACCAATCCTGGAGTATGCGGCCCCAGCATGGAGCCCGTACCTTGTCAAGCACAAGACGAAGCTGGAAAAAGTCCAAAGGTATGCTACTAGACTAGTCCCAGAACTAAGAGGCATGAATTATGAGGAAAGGCTGCGGGAAATGCACCTCACGACACTGGAAGACAGAAGAGTAAGGGGGGACATGATCACAACCTACAAAATCCTCAGGGGAATCGACCGGGTAAACAAGGATGAACTTTTCAACACTGGTGGGACGCGAACAAGGGGACACAGGTGGAAGCTGAGTACCCAAATGAGCCACAGAGACGTTAGAAAGAACTTTTTCAGTGTCAGAGTAGTTAGCAAATGGAATGCATTAGGAAGTGATGTGGTGGAGGCTGACTCCATACACAGTTTCAAATGTAGATATGATAGAGCCCAATAGGCTCAGGAATCTGTACACCAGTTGATTGACGGTTGAGAGGCGGGACCAAAGAGCCAGAGCTCAACCCCCGCAAGCACAATTAGGTGAGTACAATTAGGTGAGTACACACACACACACACACACACACACACACACACACACACACAACACTGGGAGCGTATAGGGGATGCTGCCAAACATTTGAAAGACATTTTAAACTCTAAATAAGAACTCTTTCAAGATAATCTTTATAACCCATCTGAAGCCAGTACTAGGATACGCAACACTGGCATGGAATCCGCGCTTATTGAAGCAACAATTAAATTAAACTTTACAAAATGCAGACATTTGCTGAAGGATTACTGCCTGACTTATGAAGACTAAGCTACGAGGCCAAGTTAAGGCAACTTAGTCTCATAACCCATAAGGAGAAAAGAAACGTCTGGGATATAATTATTACATACAAAATACTGAGGGGAATAGACAGAGTGGGCAAGGATTGCCTCTTTAAACTGAGCCAAAATGGGACAAGAGGTTATCAGTGGAAGCAGGAAACGTAAGACATCTAGCCCTCACACTGTTGACACCACCCACCACCAGCCCTCACACTGTTGACACCACCCACCACCAGCCCTCACACTGTTGACACCACCCACCACCAGCTCTCACACTGGTGACACCACCCACCACCAGCCCTCACACTGTTGACACCACCCACCACCAGCCCTCACACTGTTGACACCACCCACCACCAGCCCTCACACTGGTGACACCACCCACCACCAGCCCTCACACTGGTGACACCACCCACCACCAGCCCTCACACTGTTGACACCACCCACCACCAGCCCTCACACTGTTGACACCACCCACCACCAGCCCTCACACTGTTGACACCACCCACCACCAGCCCTCACACTGTTGACACCACCCACCACCAGCCCTCACACTGTTGACACCACCCACCACCAGCCCTCACACTGTTGACACCACCCACCACCAGCCCTCACACTGTTGACACCACCTACCACCAGCCCTCACACTGTTGACACCACCCACCACCAGCCCTCACACTGGTGACACCACCCACCACCAGCCCTCACACTGTTGACACCACCCACCACCAGCCCTCACACTGTTGACACCACCCACCACCAGCCCTCACACTGTTGACACCACCCACCACCAGCCCTCACACTGTTGACACCACCCACCACCAGCCCTCACACTGTTGACACCACCCACCACCAGCCCCACACTGTTGACACCACCCACCACCAGCCCTCACATGAGTGGCACAACCACCCTACACCATTGATCCACCAATGGATCACCAGTGGATCACCTGTGATCCACACCTCACAACCACCCACTGTTGCCAAGTTTGAACAGAAACCATCGAGGCAGAATTTTGAAGTGTATGACATTTATCTGTAATATTTATGTAGATTGGCAGACGAGCGGCCGACTGACGCCAGGATCACACTAATTACAATTTATTGGCAATCAGATGTTTCATCAGGGCACGGCCGACCCAAGCCTCGTGGTTCACGAGGGCCGCCATTATCGCTCTAGTGGTCCTGGGACACACGGGTCAATATAGAGTCTCCATGCCCACACACCGGATGATGCTCCCTTACCATTGGCCTGCAAAATGGCCTCGCCGTTGGCCTCTTGGCTGTATTTACAGAACAATGCTTCATTCTGATTGGCTCATAAACTGGAGAGTCCCAGGGCGGGGCTGCCGTGAACGTGAGTAGCATGGTGGACCATGGAGAACCAGGCTTCCTGGCTCCCTTCTACCCTACATTCAATTTTCAACCCTCTGGTCCTCATCGCTTTCCAATTTGTAAGAGAAGGGGACGGGCCTTGCGGGGGAGGGGGGGCAAGGAGAGCGCTGGGGTGATCTAGGGGGTAGGCCAGTGGGTAGGCTTGCTCCCACTAGGCCTAGGATGTGCTGTAGTCCTCTGGGAAGGAGTGGTGGTTGTCTAGGTGTAAGTGGTGATGAGCTTAGGGATTGGTGCTGGAAGTGACCCAAGAAGCCTAGAGGTAGGTGATGCTTGTGGGGGGGGGGGAATGAGATGATCCTTGAGACAAGTGGTGGAGGTGACCCTTAAGACGAGTCGTAGAGGTGACCCTTGAGACGAGTCGTAGAAGTGACCCTTGAGACGAGTCGTAGAGGTGACCCTTAAGACGAGTCGTAGAGGTGACCCTTGAGACGAGTCGTAGAGGTGACCCTTGAGACGGGTCGTAGAGGTGGCCCTTGAGACGAGTCGTAGAGGTGACCCTTGAGACGGGTCGTAGAGGTGACCCTTGAGACGGGTCGTAGAGGTGACCCTTGAGACGGGTCGTAGAGGTGACCCTTGAGACGGGTCGTAGAGGTGACCCTTGAGACGGGTCGTAGAGGTGGCCCTTGAGACAAATGTTGAAGGTGGTCCTTGATATAACTGGTGATAGAACATATTTATTACTTAGAAAAGCATTAGGAGCAATGAGGAGGATTTGAAGCTATGTGTGGCGAGCCCCAAGGCACCGCTCTAGACCTCTACACTACGACATGGTAAAAGTCTTGTAACTTGGAGTCAACTGAATCCTCTAGGTCTAGAGGATTACCTGGATTTCTAAAGGATTTCTAGACCTCTCTTAATGATATTCTCAATGATACATTACGTTAATAGGATTTCTTTAACATGTACCTTAGCCACGAAGAAAAATATACATATAGAACAATATAAAATAATATATGTGCCCCTATATATCTTTCCTGTTGAGTCCACACACACACACGCGCCTGGATACACAGGTCCGATTGATAATATATAAACAAAAAATAGTTTGCCAGCCGGGACAATTATCAGCACAAAGTTGATATATCTGACTGTTCGTTCAATCAACAGCGTAAATATTCACTCATACCCAACACAGGATAAAATTTCAACAATATTTTACCCTTCATATACAAAAATTTAACACAGTCGAGCCAGCGATTCCCTTGGAGTGAATTGTACACGAATTGAACACGGAAATATTTTGATATAATGGCGAGCGGCGGCGGTGATTGGACTACGTGCTCGAATTGGTCGTTAGCGTTGTAACAAGCGGTAAATGAATTGTGAGACGATCCCTCGCTTTCCACTAGTTTAAGATTAACGGGCCAATTAACTCAGGGGTGTCGGGGAAGGGGGGCTGACCAGGAGGGGAAATACCATCATTTTCCTCTCCCCTTTCGCTGACAGACAGACACACACACACACCACACACACACACACACACACACACACACACACACACACACACACACACACACACACACACACACACACACACACATCTGTGTGTGTGTGTGTTTCAGGGCCTGGTAGCCTGGTGGATAGCGCGCAGGACTCGTAATTCTGTGGCACGGGTTCGATTCCCGCACCAGGCAGAAACAAATGGGCAAAGTTTCTTTCACCCTGAATGCCCCTGTTACCTAGCAGTAAATAGGTACCTGGGAGTTAGTCAGCTGTCACGGGCTGCTTCCTGGGTGTGTGTGTGTGTGTGTGTGGTGTGGGAAAAAAAAAGTAGTTAGTAAACAGTTGATTGACAGTTGAGAGGCGGGCCGAAAGAGCAGAGCTCAACCCCCGCAAGCACAACTAGGTGAATACACACACACCAACCCGTTCTCGCAAATTTAATAAGTCAATATTGACTTATTAAATATGTGCATAGGTGACATACTTAACATAATAGATACCCTTAAAAAGATTCATAGAAAACACCGACCTTACCTAACCTTGTTAGTATCTTAAGATAAGCATCTTATTGCTTCGTAATTACAATTATTACTTAACCTATACCTATTATAGGTTAGGTAATAATTGTAATTACGAAGCAATAAGATGCTTATCTTAAGATACTAACAAGGTTAGGTAAGGTCGGTGTTTTCTATGAATCTTTTTAAGGGTATCTATTATGTTTAGTATATCACCTATGCACGTTGTTAATAAGTCAATATTGACTTTACGAATTTGCGAGAACGGGTTGGCACACACACACACACACACACACTCTTATGGGGCCTCGCGGCTGAGTGGACAGCGCTTGAGGGTCGCTGTCCAAATGGCCCGGGTTCGATTCCTGACGGAGGCGAAAACAAATGGGCAGAGTTTCTTTCACCCTGATGCTTTTGTTCACCTAGCAGTAAATATAGGTACCTGGGAGTTAGACAGCTGTTACTGGCTACTTCCTGGGGATGTGTGTGTGTGTTAGAGATAAATATACGTAGTAGATATAATAGATGAAAAATAGATTGGATAGAAAGACGGTGTCAAAGAGCTAATAGCTCGATTCTGCAGACACAAATAATAATACAAATAGTATACACACACACGTAGACAAACAAACAAAAATGGTTGTATACTGTTAGATAAGACGATTAACCATAACAAATTAGCAGGATGTTAATATTTGGCGCCATTTCACCTATAACAACAAAATATAAAACCCGTTAATAAGTTCACAGAGAACATATAATTTACTTAAACAAACCAAAAACTATTGAATAAATAAGAAAAAGCAAAAAATTTTAATTTTGTTTGTCGGATTTTTATTAAATTCTTGTTGGGCAAGTTCGTGTGAAAAGCCATTCTCTCTTTTTTTGGCTTATGGACTTTAATTGTTACATATTTTGGTACGCGTTCACCAGCTATTAATGTGTACTCACCTAGTTGTGCTTGCGGGGGTTGAGCTCTGGCTCTTTGGTCCCGCCTCTCAACTGTCAGTTAACTAATGCACAGGTTCCTGAGCCTACTGGGCTCTATCATATCTACACTTGAAGCTGTGTATGGAGTCAGCCTCCACCACATCACTGCCTAATGCATTCCAGTTGTGTGTGTGTGTTTGTTCTTGCGTGTGTATGATTTTATTGTGTTTTTGTAATTGTCTTTATACGTGGATTTATTTCATCAGGAGTATGTATTTTGAAAGTACAGTACAGTCTGGGATGATCTCGGACGTAGGTTCGAATCCTCGTCACGGCCTTTGTGGATTTGTTCATTTACTGTACAGTACTTGTTTTCAAACCTGACGTGTGACGTCTTAAGGATTAAAATAATTTCGTATATTAAAAAATATATATAATAGCTCCAATGTGATAAAACTGATCATACCTTTTTAAATGTAATGTAGCTGTGACATATGTCCGTGTTTACCTGTACCCCACCGGCCAGGTATTCTACACACCCACCACGAAGAAAGGTAACAAGTGTTGCTTGTCTAAAACCCGTCACACCTGAAACATTTGCCTCCTCTGTCAAAAACCATAGACATTACAAGCACTGTATGTGTGCAGCGATGGCTCAGTCCAGTTAACAACAAGACACACTGCAGTGACCTTTGGGTTTTATATAATTAATACTTGTATACAAACTGTCACTGTCAGGTTAAACAACTGACTGATCAGTGCACACAGAGAACTGGCTACATTGCAACTCTACAGTATACTAAAAAATACAGGAGGAGGAGGAGTAATTTTCTGTGATTCAAAGTCTGTTCTTCAAGCACTTGAAAACTTTCGCTACAAGATTGACAGCAAACACCTTATAACAACAATTATATATAACCTCCTCACGGCATAGAATAGATGCTTTTGAATCTCTTGTACGGATACCATCTTCCTCAAATATAACTTATCATGATAACACAGACATAACAGTCAGGTTAGAATGCAAGAAAGATGAAGTGGAACTAGACTAGGTATCCAAATATTCAGATCTGACAGAAGACAAATCACAAACTCACATGCCATGAAGCACAAGTATAAAAAGGTGTCATTTGTTTAGATCTGATACTTATTTATATGGGCTGCAGGTGAGGACTCTCCCAGTCCTGAGCCCCTCAGGTGCAACCCTCAGGTGCAGCCCCTCAGCCCCATCAACCAGGTAACCAGGTGCACACTCTGTGAGCTGGGACATGATCTCTCACACTACATTATTGAATGTCCAGTTATTAGACCATTTAGGCCCCTGGCATGAGGGGTCTAAATGGGGTCTTTTTTCAATCCTGTCTTCTTGAGGCTATGGTCATAATGTACCGACAGTTTGCCAGTGTAAGCTGCTGATCACCTGCCTTGTGTGACTAACCATCCTGCAAGAGGAGGTTGTTTTGGTGTCACGTCTCTACACAGCCTGTGTCATGCCCCCGCCTACATGACACAGCCTGTGTCATGCCCCCGCCTACATGACACAGCCTGTGTCATGCCCTCGCCTACATGACACAGCCTGTGTCATGCCCCCGCCTACATGACACAACCTGTGTCATGCCCCCGCCTACATGACACAACCTGTGTCATGCCCCCGCCTACATGACACAACCTACGTCCAGCACTTTTCCCATGAATGGTATTTTTTCCTCCCTATTCATGGGGATGATGTCGTCGTTATTTATGAGTGGCCATGGTGCTGCGGGCCTCGGTCCCTGTGGTGGTGTTGCTGTGTGTGTGTGTGTGTGTGTGTGTGTGTGTGTGTGTGTGTGTGTGTGTGTGTGTGTGTGTGTGTGTAGGGGGGGGGATGTGTCTTTGAATGTGAATTTAAGTACGTATTTACCATTTGTTTATATACTAGTTGTGCCTGCAGGATAGAACTGTTAGCTCTTGGACCCCGGCATTGTAACAGGCGGGTTTCTATCATGGTAATGACTGTTCCTGACTCCACGACCACGATTCTACAACCTACGTCTACGAATCGACGACTAGACTTCAACGACCAGGCCTCCACGACCAGGCCTCCACGACCAGGCCTCCACGACCAGACCTCCACGACCAGACCTCCACGACGAAACCTCCACGACCAGGCCTCCACGACCAGACCTCCACGACGAAACCTCCACGACCAGGCCTCCACGACCAGACCTCCACGACGAAACCTCCACGACCAGGCCTCCACAACCAGACCTCCACAACCAGACCTCCACGACCAAACCTCCACGACCAGGCCTCCACGACCAGACCTCCACGACCAAACCTCCACGACCAAACCTCCACGACCAGACCTCCACGACCAAACCTCCACGACCAAACCTCCACGACCAGACCTCCACGACCAAACCTCCACGACCAGGCCTCCACGACCAAACCTCCACGACCAGGCCTCCACGACCAAACCTCCACGACCAGGCCTCCACGACCAGACCTCCACGACCAGGCCTCCACGACCAGGCCTCCACGACCAAACCTCCACGACCAACCTCCACGACCAAACCTCCACGACCAGGCCTCCACGACCAAACCTCCACGACCAGACCTCCACGACCAGGCGTCCACGACCAGGCCTCCACGACCAGGCCTCCACGACGAGGACTGTATCTTTGCTTGCTAAATCACACGGCAGAGATTGGTGTAGATCTTGCCTAAGCCTCTGAATGTGAATATCTAATCCTAAGCATAATGTTGCACTTAGATTGCGATACTTCGTGTTCCCTTGCAAGAGCAACATGTCAGGCGGTAACGTCACCTCCTCTCACACCTCTACCTGCTCATTTACACACACACACACCTTTCTCGGGATGTACCTGTTGAGAACCTTTGGTTAGGGCTTTATCCTGGTGACTATATGCGTGCACACACACACACACGCACACGCACACACTCGCACAACAACAAATGACCTTACCCTAAGGTTTGACGCCGGCTGCCCTCTGATGGATGGTTATGTCGTAACCTCCCTCCCTCTCTCCCTCTCCCCCTCTCCCCCTCTCCCTCTCCCTCTCCCTCTTTACCCTTCCTAGCTTGATGGGTGATGGATGGTGCCGTCTGGATGCTGAATGGATTATGTGTAAAAGACAGAAGGGGGGACATGCTTGGGATGGATAAGAGGATAGTAATCCCTCTGGTGGCAAGTTTAGTCAACAGGACGACGAGCTGTTGTCGATTTCATTCGTGATTTATGATTTGTTGTAACTTATTTTTAAATTATTTTGTGCAAACATCATGATTTTTTTAAATATATTATATATATATATATATATATATATATATATATATATATATATATATATATATATATATATATATATATATATATATATATATTTCTTAGTATTTGTTTTCAATTGTGTTCGTTGATGTTGTTGGTAAGTTATAATACTGACGCCTCCAGTTTTATCTATCATCAACTTTACCTATTTCCAATTTACTTACGTTTTCAACCTTATTTGTTTCCAATTTTACTTATGTTTCTAATTTTACCTTAATTTTGCAATTTTGCTCCGAGGGGCGAGTTTATTGGGGCAGCGCCACTCATCCTGTGAGTGGACACACCGCCATAGTGACAGTATTGGGCAGCGCCACTCATCCTGTGAGTGGACACACCGCCATAGTGACAGTATTGGGCAGCGTCACTCATCCTGTGAGTGGACACACCGCCATAGTGACAGTATTGGCCAGCGTCACTCATCCTGTGAGTGGACACACCACTATAGTGACAGTATTGGGCAGCGTCACGCATCCTGTGAGTGAACACACCGCCATAGTGACAGTATTGGGCAGCGCCACTCATCCTGTGAGTGAACACACCGCCATAGTGACAGTATTGGGCAGCGTCACTCATCCTGTGAGTGGACACACCGCCATAGCAGCATGTACAACACTCCCCAATAGGAAGAAAACCCGCTGGGTTGTTCATCCTGTCACTTGTACCCAGACGCAGCTGGGACTTGCTTAACTGTCTCAACTTTACTTATATCTCCAACTTTACTTAAGTGTCAGCTTTAGTTATACCTCCAACTTTACTTATATGTCCCCACCTACATACACTGTGCTTTACTAACTATAGGTGACTAGCGAATTAGGAAGAGATATAATGTGGGAAAGAGAGAGGGGTTTCATCCTGTGGCCACCTGTTCTTTGTGGGAGGGGAGAAGGGGTCTGGAATGGGGAGTGGAGTAAGGAAGAGTGGAGAGAGGGGGAAGGGGGGGGGAAGGAGATTTAGGGTTGAGAGAAGGGAGATGAGTGGTGAGAGAGGGGAGATAATGTTAGGACTGAGTGACGTGAGAAGGGGAGTGACAAGGCAGGTGCCAGCAGGTTCTCTTATCACTCTGCAAGTGAGTCTCTTACTCCCCATCATGAGTAAGGTGCGACTAACGCCATGTTGGGCGATAGAGAGCCTCCCCAATACCATGGTAGGCGAGGAAGGACCACCCGAGTACCATGGTGAGCCATGGTACTCGTACCATGGTACCTAGTACCATGGTGAGCGGAAGAGGGCCACCCCAATGCCATGGTGGAGTGCGCGCCATATTGCGGTGGGTAGGACAGGTGGCGCCCATTGTGTTGTCAAGAGGCGGGAGAGGGTAGTTCCCCCTCCCACCGCCAGAGTGACCATCACACCATTTATCCCAGTATCATGGCAAACTTTCCCGTCCTTCTCTACTCTCTACATCCTCTCTCTACCCCTCTGAAGGCTATCGTGTTACTTGTCTCATTATTAAATCATGTTGAATAATGTTAAATGTCAATAAGACCAAGGAAAACAACCAGTTTTCGGTGTTAAATTTCGCCCACTGGGATCCTCTTTGATGATGTTCAGTTCAGGATATGATTTATTATGTCGGGTAGGCGGAGTAATTCAGAGCAGTGGCTCTGTTATCACCCGTCCTGATTACTGAGTACTGGAGAACAACCGCCCTGATTACTGAGTACTGGAGGACACCCGCCCTGATTACTGAGTACTGGAGGACACCCGCCATGATTACTGAGTACTAGAGGACACCCGCTCTGATTACTGAGTACTGGAGGACACCCGCCCTGATTACTGAGTACTGGAGAACACCCGCCCTGATTACCGAGTACTGGAGGACACCCGCCATGATTACTGAGTACTGGAGGACACCCGCCATGATTACTGAGTACTGGAGGACACCCGCCCTGATTACTGAGTACTGGAGGACACCCGCTCTGATTACTGAGTACTGGAGAACAACCGCTCTGATTACTGAGTACTGGAGGACACCCGTCCTGATTACTGAGTACTGGAGGACAACCGCTCTGATTACTGAGTACTGGAGGACACCCGCCATGATTACTGAGTACTGGAGGACACCCGCCCTGATTACTGAGTACTGGAGGTCACCCGCCCTGATTACTGAGTACTGGAGGACACCCGCCCTGATTACTGAGTACTGGAGGACACCCGCCCTGAGTACTGGAGGACACCCGCCCTGATTACTGAGTACTGGAGGACACCCGCCCTGATTACTGAGTACTGGAGGACAACCGCTCTGATTACTGAGTACTGGAGGACACCCGCCCTGATTACTGAGTACTGGAGGACACCCGCCCTGATTACTGAGTACTGGAGGACACCCGCCCTGATTACTGAGTACTGGAGGACAACCGCCCTGATTACTGAGTACTGGAGGACACCCGCCCTGATTACTGAGTACTGGAGGACACCCGCCCTGATTACTGAGTACTGGAGGACACCCGCCCTGAGTACTGGAGGACACCCGCCCTGATTACTGAGTACTGGAGGACACCCGCCCTGATTACTGAGTACTGGAGGACACCCGCCCTGATTACTGAGTACTGGAGAACAACCGCCCTGATTACTGAGTACTGGAGGACACCCGCCCTGAGTACTGGAGGACACCCGCCCTGATTACTGAGTACTGGAGGACACCCGCCCTGATTACTGAGTACTGGAGGACAACCGCCCTGATTACTGAGTACTGGAGGACACCCGCCCTGATTACTGAGTACTGGAGGACACCCGCCCTGATTACTGAGTACTGGAGGACAACCGCCCTGATTACTGAGTACTGGAGGACACCCGCCCTGATTACTGAGTACTGGAGGACACCCGCCATGATTACTGAGTACTGGAGGACACCCGCCGTGATTACTGAGTACTGGAGGACACCCGCCCTGAGTACTGGAGGACACCCGCCCTGATTACTGAGTACTGGAGAACAACCGCTCTGATTACTGAGTACTGGAGGACACCCGCCCTGATTACTGAGTACTGGAGGACAACTGCCCTGATTACTGAGTACTGGAGGACACCCGCCCTGATTACTGAGTACTGGAGGACACCCGCCCTGATTACTGAGTACTGGAGGACACCCGCCCTGATTACTGAGTACTGGAGGACACCCGCCCTGATTACTGAGTACTGGAGGACACCCGCCCTGATTACTGAGTACTGGAGGACACCCGCCCTGATTACTGAGTACTGGAGGACACCCGCCCTGATTACTGAGTACTGGAGGACAACTGCCCTGATTACTGAGTACTGGAGGACACCCGCCCTGATTACTGAGTACTGGAGGACACCCGCCCTGATTACTGAGTACTGGAGGACAACTGCCCTGATTACTGAGTACTGGAGAACAACCGCTCTGATTACTGAGTACTGGAGGACACCCGCCCTGATTACTGAGTACTGGAGGTCACCCGCCGTGATTACTGAGTACTGGAGGACACCCGCCCTGATTACTGAGTACTGAAGGACACCCGCCCTGATTACTGAGTACTGGAGGACACGCCCTGATTACTGAGTACTAGAGGTCACCCGCCGTGATTACTGAGTACTGGAGGACACCCGCCCTGATTACTGAATACTGGAGGACACCCGCCCTGATTACTGAGCATCAAAGAACACTTGATATATATATATATATATATATATATATATATATATATATATATATATATATATATATATATATATATATATATATATATATATATACACACACAAATGTCCTGCGAAAAACGCTTGTAATACTGTCTAGGGAATTTTTAATTGCGTCAGTGTAATGGGACTACTGGTCTATAAAGCCCGCTAATGTAGAGCCAAGTAATGTATTCCTTTTGTGTTGTCCAGCTTCTGATTTATGCATTTTTCCGGGTTTAGAATTTTGTTTAATGTTAGTATAAATCAACTTTGGGTCTGTCAGCGTTGATCATCGTTTTTAGAAGGTGATCCTATGGAAACCCCGATGGGGTAATCCTATGGAGACCCCGATGGCGTAATCCTATGGAACCCTTATTGGGTGATCCTATGGATAACTTAGGGGGACTGATCCTATAGAAACTTGATATGGGTCCAATATTTGTTTGGTCATAATTAGTCTCACTAATTAATATACGCTAATCCAATTATTAAATATTATAGACAACAGTTAACAAATGTTTAACTTATTTAATTATCTATCTTTTAGATCATTTAAACTAGTGCATACCCAATTATTTTTTGTAATATAAAAACAAATTTGTAAACTTAAACTTACATAGTATTCTGTGGTGCACTCGGGGGATGCTTTAGTTAATGCCGGTAAACTCTCTCACCAGTCATTAAAAATGCCTGGTGTGGGCTGGGGTCTGGGAGCTGAGTCCCGGGTGGTTGTTTAGCCAGGACGCTCCTCTAATGAAATTGTAATGTGGTGGCCTTTGATCGTAGCGCCCTTCTGGTACGAGGCCTGTTTTATTGGTAATAATTCCGCCTACACGATTCGCTTGACTCAAAGGTGAAATGATTTTGGTTTTATTTTTGGGCCGATAGAAAGTAATTGTTTTATATAGATAAGAATATTAATGGTAATTATTATTATTATTATTTTAATGAATGGGTTTAGGAGTGTCTGAACATAAGTTCATAAATGGTTTATAAGTGCTAATACTCTTGTACTTCTCTAACTCCTCCCATTCATGAACTTCCCCAGCATTTTTCATTCCATTTTTCCCCTTTTCCCCTCTTCTCTTTTTCTGCAGCATCCTGTAAGGGTACACCATTAGTTTCTAATTTGCATAAAGCTGGTTTTCCTTGTGTAACCGTATTCTCACCGGCATGACGACCCAACCAATTAACAAACGAGCTAATAAATGATAATTATCGGCAAGTCTGCTATCGCTTTCCAGTCTGGTAGTGACTCCAGAAGCTAAAGTGTTGCCGATTTGATCCATTAACATAATAAAGGCCGTCGCGAACTGATGCCTGTGTGTCCTATCAGAACACAGTTTCCATTACCAGACGACGACAATAAAATCTGATTACAAGGCCGACAATCCCGATGTATAGACGACAGTCACTTCCACTTAGAGGACGACTGTTACTTCCACTCAGAGGACGACTGTTACTTCCACTCAGAGGACGACAGTCAGCTTCAAACAAGGCGACAATCAAATCAGAAGAAGAGTGTCAGTTCCAATCAGAGGACAACAGTTAGTTTCAGTTAGAAGACTTTAACACACGATCAATTGATATACCAATTGAAATCATTTGTTTATGATATAAACAGGTTGATTGGTTTAAATTCAGGTTGGTTTAGGTTGGCTTAGATTCAGTGGTATGTGGTATGGCGGTATGTCCGCTCACAGGATGAGTGGCTCTGCCCAATCAACTTGCCCCTCAAGGCAAAATTAAGAAAAAAAAGTTATACACGATAAGAAGGTAAAGTTCCCCCCTCTCAAAAAATTGCGAACAAGGCAGTTCGGAAGACTTGTCACGGTCAGGATACTGCGAACACCACCAGTCAGAAGACGACAAACAGGTCGGCTGGGAGCCCATCAGTCAGCAAGAGGACGCAGACACCTAACTATGATAGCAGCCAGGGAGCACAGCGTGTCATCTCGGCAGGAGAAGCAACAATTTGACCGGAGGCGACGCGGACAATGGCGCCAGGCACATGTTATCGTATTATTTTGCACTGGTAATAAATCCATTGTCACCCCGGCGCCCGCGCCACACTGGATCTGATTTGACTCCTCCGATTACTGGCTTCAGGACACAGTTGTTCACGGTGTGCCTCTTGTACGTGTTATTTACTAATTATGCTGTTATGTAGGTAGGTTGTTGGTGAGTCTCGTACAGTTGTGACCGCGAGGGGTTGTTTAGAGAGAGAGTGAGAGGACGGGATAGGAAGAAGGAAGACTAGATTGAGGAGTTTGGGACGCGACCATCAGCCAGCAGTGAGCCGACGACCGTTTTCTCTGCGGGGGGTAAAATGACAAATGGCGGCCAATTTTAAAGGCAAACTGAGCTAATTATCGGGGTTGGTGGAAGGATAGGAGTGGGCTGGTGGAGGGATAGGAGAGGGTTGGTGATGGCGGAGGTGTTCTATCTCATAATATTTCGATTTGTTTTTAATAACCAATTTTGACTTCCCTTCCCTCTTTCTTCTGCACTATCATTCTCCTTACTGCTCCTCTCCCCTACCCATCCACCACTACTCCACTACCCCTTCCAGTAGTGCAGGGAGGGTCCACACCCTATTGGGCTGTCTCATATCTACATTTAAAACTGTATATATATATATATATATATATATATATATATATATATATATATATATATATATATATATATATATATATATATATATATGCGAACAAGCCTGAATGGTCCCCAGGACAATATGCAACTGAAAACTCACACCCCAGAAGTGACTCGAACCCATACTCCCAGAAGCAACGCAACTGGTATGTACAAGACGCCTTAATCCACCATTCAGGCTTGTTCGCATTTGTGTTCCTCACGTGTGCCCCAAAGAATGAGGTGATTTGGTAAAATGCTATGCCCAAGATAACTATCCGAGTGCCGGCGGTGGGGTGGTTCAAATAGCCTCGGCTATCACCTCATTATGTCCGGTCGTGATGGTCAAGTGGATTAAGGCGTCTTGTACATACCAGTTGCGTTGCTTCTGGGAGTATGGGTTCGAGTCACTTCTGGGGTGTGAGTTTTCAGTTATATATATATATATATATATAAATATATATATATATATATAAATATATATATATATATATAAATATATATATATATATATAAATATATATATATATATATAAATATATATATATATATATATATATATATATATATATATATATATATATATATATATATATATATATTTCTCTCTCTCTCTCTCTTTGGCTCATTTAAGTACTTAGTTTCCATCTGTGTCCCCCCCCCCTTCTTAGTGTACTACCCCTGTTAAATAGTCTGTCCTTGTCTTCCCTGTCTGTTCCCCTGAGGATTTTTTATGTTGTAAGCTTGTCTTCTCTGTTTCTTCTGTCTTCCAAGAACACGAGGCTTAACGCCTGTAGTCTTTCCTCATAGCTCATACCTCTCAACTCTGGGACTAGTCTGGCTGTATACCTTTAATCTTTCTCCAGCTTCGTTTTGTGTTTTAAAGAGACTATTAGGACTCCATGCCGATGCCGCACACCCATCAGTACTCACAAGTGAGCAACCCGTCCGCTAAACTAACACGTCGCATTTTGTACGTTATGGCAGTCGACGTTACAGAAGCATCCTAATGATAAAAATATATGCTCACATGCTATATATATATGCTAGATATATGCAATATCTATGTTTTCTATGCATCAGATTATGGGTTAAGTGGGTTGCTTAAGTTCATACGTTTCTGGTTAGGATCAGAAGTTAATTTTTTTACAGTGACGAATCTGGGTGGATAGGTTAGTTCTCACCTAGCCCCGTCCTCCACTACCTTTGCGTGGGCTGCGGTGAGGTCAGCCCTCACCTGTCACCTGCCGCTGTGTGTCACTGCTGCCTGGGAGGCACTGCTACGTGACGTCACAGCTACGTGGAGTCACTGTTACATTGTATTGAGTCCCCACTACGTGCTTCACAGCAACCCTGCAGTGACGTCCTAGCTACGTGACGTTACTGCGGCTGGACTTCACTGCTAACAGCCGTCACTGCGGATTCGGCAGTGTCGTTCTTCAGTTATATTTTAGTGAAAAGTGAAAATACTTGAGATGCCGTTGGGGCAAGAACCCGCGGGAACCCACATATACATATTATTTACATATTGTGCCTGCGTCTGGGGCTGCCTTGGAGGCTGGAGGAGGAGGACAAGGTAGTGCTGCTGTAGGGAAGACACGCTCACATAGAGAGAGAGAGAGAGAGAGAGAGAGAGAGAGAGAGAGAGAGAGAGAGAGAGAGAGAGAGAGAGAGAGAGAGGAGGGAGAGAGAGAAAGAGAGGAGGGAGAGAGAGAAAGAGAGGAGGGAGAGAGAGAATGAGAGGAGGGAGAGAGAGAATGAGAGGAGGGAGAGAGAGAATGAGAGGAGGGAGAGAGAGAGAGAGAGAGAGAGAGAGAGAGAGAGAGAGAGAGAGAGAGAGAGAGAGAGAGAGAGAGAGAGAGAGAAGGGAGAGAGAGAGAGAGAGAGAGAGAGAGAGAGAGAGAGAGAGAGAGAGAGAGAGAGAGAGAGAGAGAGAGAGAGAGAGAGAGATAGATAGAGAGGAGAGAGAGAGAGAGAGAGAGAGAGAGAGAGAGAGAGATAGAGAGATAGAGAGGAGAGAGAGAGAGAGAGGAGAGAGAGAGAGAGAGAGAGAGAGAGAGAGAGAGAGAGAGAGAGAGAGAGAGAGAGAGAGAGAGAGAGAGAGAGAGAGAGAGAGACAGTAAGGACCATCTCAGGAATCTCCCTATCCCCTCTAGACAACGCTGAGTTGGCTAATCAGCTTATGTTCACCTTAATGAAATTTGCATCTATTAAATCGAGGCTTCGTTGCCTGCTCCTCAGAGTATTAATGAATTATTAACCGTGGCTAATGGGGCTGAAATACAAAAGTCATCGACAAGGAAGTGGCATTTTTGCCTTGACGGGGAGATGTGCCGTATTGAGGAGAGGGGGGCCCGCCCCCGCCCCCCACACCCACCCTTGACGGGGAGATGTGCCGTGTTGAGGAGAGGGGGGCCCGCCCCCGCCCCCCACACCCACCCTTGACGGGGAGATGTGCCGTGTTGAGGAGAGGGGGGTCCGCCCCCCGCCCCCCCACACCTACCCTTTTACCTAAGCCCTAACAACACTGCAAAATCAGCTGTCCGGTCATCTGATAATTAAGATTTTGTTTAATTGATCAAATTCTAAACAACTGAATTTGAACGTAAACATTCTAAAGTAAACGACTTTACACAAGGAAACGCTGTAAAGAAAATTTTAATTTACATCTTGTTTAGACAGCTAATTTACATGCTGGTTTTTACCTTAAATGAGGTTATCTTGAGATGATTTCGGGGCTTAGCGTCCCCGCGGCCCGGTCCTCGATCAGGCCTCCTCTTTTATACACACCCCCATGAAGCAGCCCGTAGCAGCTGTCTAACACCCAGGTACCTATTTTACTGCTAGATGGACAGGAGCATCAGGGTGGAAAGAAACTTTACCCATTTGTTTCTGCCTCCACCAGGGATCGAACCCAGAACCTCAGGACTACGAATACGAACCGCTGTCCACTCGGCTGTCAGGCCCCTAACCAGTTAAACAGGTTACATAACTTTGAAACACGTACTGGGTTGTCTCCAATTGTTAAGAAATTGGTTGTCAGTTGTTATGTTATAGGAGTTATGGGAGCCGGTTGGCCGAGCAGACAGCACGCTGGACTTGTGATCCTGTGGTCCTGGGTTCGATCCCAGGCGCCGGCGAGAAACAATGGGCAGAGTTTCTTTCACCCTATGCCCCTGTTATCTAGCAGTAAATAGGTACCTGGGTGTTAGTCAGCTGTCACGGGCTGTTTCCTGGGGGTGGAGGTCTGGTCGAGGACCGGGCCGCGGGGACACTAAAGCCCCGAAATCATCTGAAGATAACCTGAAGATAATAACATACTTATTAATAGAATGTACTTCTACTAATAATATATACTAATACACGTAATACATATTATTAATATAATAAATATATTCTATTAATAATACTATATTATAGTTAATATAGCATATAGAGTGTTTGATGAGAGAAGTGAGAATAATGAGAGGTTGTGTAGTGTGTGTGAGGAGGGGACCCTCGTCCCAGTATCTGAGAGCAACCAGGCACACGCGGTGTAGCTTGGTGTGACGAGTTGGGTTACACTCTACACCCAAGTGCACTCTAGGCTTTGCTTCTATATTATTGACCAATTTGCATGCTTATACATACAGGCTTACCAGCACGCGGCCAAGCTGTCAAGTCTCGCTCTTATTGACATGTATTCACTTGACAAACATTTAAAGTATAGTTTAATATTAATAGTTGAGGTGTATAATTCCAGTATCTTAATTCTATACTGTTGTATAGATAACGTGTGAGTGTATACAGTATACCTCACCAGAGAGAAGGAGGGAGAGAGAGAGAGAGAGAGAGAGAGAGAGAGAGAGAGAGAGAGAGAGAGAGAGAGAGAGAGAGAGAGAGAGAGAGAGAGAGAGAGAGAATATAGTGTTATGGAAGAGGTGTTAGATAGAACGGAAGTCTTAAAGTGTGTGAAGGAGAGGAAGGGATAGAGGGTGTGAGGGAGGAGGAGCAAGGTAGGGTGAGGGAGGTGGAAGAAGGTAGGGTGTGCAGGGGGAAGGGAGGAAAGAAAGGTAGGGGCAAGAAGGTAGGTTGTGAGGGTGTAAGGATGAGGGGGTGGAGGGAGGGGGGTGATGTATGACCTTGCAGGGAAAGTAATGTGTGGCTAGTAACGAGGGAGCGTTTAATTACCCTTGGGTAATTATGTTCCTCCTGCTCCTCCCTTCACTTGTTTCTCACCTCTCTTCTCTCTCTCTCTCTCTCTCTCTCTCTCTCTCTCTCTCTCTCTCTCCTAACATTTTCTGGTCCTCAAACCACGTGCAAACTTAGGAAATGGAGCAACGTTATCCGGGAACTAATACCCAGGTCTCAACACATGTCTACAGCCTCATACAGACCGTACACATGTGTAAACATATGTGTCATGGGTCTTACCCCAACCGCGCCGCCTGTGTTTACCTTCACCGTCCTGTACACAAGCAGGTGTCGCGGGGAAGGGGTCGGGTGTGTGCTTGTGGGACGTCTTGATGTACACTTGTGTAGTCCGGGTGTACACAGGGACGTTTGTGGTGTGCATTTGACTCCAGTACTCCCACATGTGCGCTTCCCGACCATCCAAGTGGTTTGGGTTCCATTCCTTCCCCTCCGTCCCATCCCAAATCCTTATCCTGACCCCTTCCCAGTGCTATATAGTCGTGATGGCTTGGTGCTTTCTCCTGACAATCCCCAAACCCACATGTGCGTACTTGTGCGTGTGCGGTTGCTGGCTTATATATGTACTGTTATATGTATGCACTTGTGCTCGCTTTATGTGTAATGTCATATGTACTTCTTATATGTGTGTGGGAGGGCTCGCTTATTTATGTAAGGGTATGTACGCGAACGTTTGGCAGATGTAGCTCTTGGTCCCCGCCTCGTAGTTATTGTGCCTGTTGTATATACCTCCCGGTGCTGTACTCACATAGTTGTGCTTGCGGGGGTTGAGCTTTGGCTCTTTGGTCCCGCCTCTCAACTGTGAGAGTGGTTCCCTTACCACGTGTGCTGTTTAAAGCTGTGTATGTGTTTTCCTGGAACACAACCTACCAAATGCTTTACAACCAGGTACCCAACTCTTGGAACTAGAGGGAGGAACTACAGAAACTAAGGGTAGTTAACCTTTGCCTCATCAGAGGTCATCAGGGTCAGTTATCTTGAGATGATTTCGGGGCTTTTTAGTGTCCCCGCGGCCCGGTCCTCGACCAGGCCTCCAACCCCAAGAAGCAGCCCGTGACTCAGCTGACTAACTCCCAGGTACCTATTTTACTGCTAGGTAACGGGGGCATAGGGTGAAAGAAACTGCCCATTGTTTCTCGCCGGCGCCTGGGATCGAACCCAGGGCCACAGGATCACAAGCCCAGCGTGCTGTCCGCTCGGCCGACCGGCTCCCTAGGTCATCATGGTCTCCACATCATCACGTCTACATCCTGCTTAACAGCTCTTTATTTGGGTCCACGTTGTTAACTCTTCTAACAACTCTTGTTATAAGCGGTGAGAGGAGCAACAAATCCCGTTGTTCTTCTCTAGCCTATTGTCCAGTGTAGTAAGGTCACCCACCAACTGGTTTACACTAACCTCTGCACGGTCATACTCGGGGTTACATGACCTTGTAGTTTACCATTCGACACATACACACGAAGAAGGCGGAAACAAATGGGCAGAGTTTCTGTCACCCTGATGCACCTGTTCACCTAGCAGTAAATAGGTACCTGTGAGTTAGACAGCTGATGAGGGCTGCTTCCTGGGGATGGGGGGGGGGTGTATGTTAGAGAGAAATATATGAAATAGATATAGTGAGGAAAAATAGATTGGTTAGAAAGGCGGGGTCCAAGAGCTAATAGCTCGATTCTGCAGACACAAATAGTAAATATACAGACTATACATCCACATCAAGAGGAAAACAACAGTGAAAGAACAGGTGATGAAACTGAGAAAGGAAGAGGATGGGTACACAGAGAATGACAAAGAGGAGTGTGAAGAACTCAACAAGACATCCCAGGAGGTTTTCACAATAGAGCAAGGAGAAGTCCCTGAACTATGAGGAGTGGCGATAAACGAAGATATTGAACTTACCAGAGATGAGGTTAGGAGGTATCTGCGAGCTGGATGTGACTACAGCTGCTGGACGTGACTACAGCTGCTGGACGTGACTACAGCTGCTGGACGTGACTACAGCTGCTGGACAAGACGGAATCTCACCATGGATGCTAAAGTAGGGGGCAGAAGCACTTTGCATGGCACACTCTATGGTGAATAACAAGTCAATGGAAACAGGAGACTTACCAGAAAGTTGGAAGACTGCTAACGTAGTCCCAGTATACTAAAAAGGGTGATAGGCAGGAAGCCCTAAACTACAGGCAGGTGTCCTTAACTTGTATACCATGCAAGGTGATGAAGAACATCGTGAGAATAAAGCTGGTAGCACATGTGGAGAAAAAACTTTGTAACACACCACCAGCAAGGGTTCAGGGATGGCAAATCG
>NC_091166.1:39466066-39478566 GCF_040958095.1 Procambarus clarkii | reverse complement strand
AGCCTTGAGAACCAGTTAACAGTTGTGCTCTGATCTTGACAGCCTTGTGAACCAGTTAGTTGTTGTCTGACCTTGACAGTCTTGAGAACCAGTTAACAGTTGTGGTCTGACCTTGACAGTCTTGAGAACCAGTTAACAGTTGTGGTCTGACCTTGACAATCTTGAGAACCAGTTAACAGTTGTGGTCTGACCTTGACAGCCTGGAGAACCAGTTAACAGTTGTGGTCTGATCTTGACAGCCTTGTGAACCAGTTAATAGTTGTGGTCTGATCTTGACAGTCTTGAGAACCAGTTAACAGTTGTGGTCTGACTTTGACAAGCTTGAGAACCAGTAACAGTTGTGGTCTCATATTGACAGCCTTGAGAACCAGTTAACAGTTCTGGTCTGATCTTGACAGCCTTGAGAACCAGTTAACAGTTGTGGTCTGATCTTGACAGGCTTGAGAACCAGTTGACAGATGAGGTGTAGACTCGACGATAGGTAGGCCTAAGTAGACATAGGTGGAAGAGGCAGACAGACCCAGGCGGTGAAGGGTTTGCAAGCCTAACGCGCGCCTCCTGGCCCCTTGGTTTAATTTTTAATGATATGAAGAGGGTTACCTAGTTTCTCCCACTCCCCCCTCCCACCCTTCTCCCACTCTCCCCATGTATTGTTTTACCCATCCCAGTGCAGTGATTTGCCTGGGAGGGGGAGCAGAGAGTATGTGTACGCTATGTTTGTTAAATGAGTTGTTTCAGTGTGTGTGTATGTGTGTAACATGGCTTCAGTTACCAGGGGGCCAGATTCACGAAGCAGTTACGCAGGTACGAACGTGTGCATCTTTCCTCAATCTTTGACGGCTTTGGTTACATATATTAAACAGTTTACACGCATGAAAACTTGCCAATTAACTCTTGTTATTGTTATAAACTGCCTCCTGGTGCTTCGGAGGTCATTAACTGTTTAATAATTGTAAACAAAGCCGCCAAAGATTCAGAAAAGATGGACAGGTTCGTAAGTGCTTGCGTACCTGCTTCGTGAATCTGGCCCCAGCCTCGTGGGCCGCCAGATTCAGCAAGCACTGGAGTCACCACTTACGAGGTCTCTACCTCTTAACCTCCATCATGGCGGCTTAGTCGCTCTTCCCTTAGTTTGCGAGCCTTGAAGCACTACGAGGTCCTTACTCCAAGGTTATTATTGTTATGGATGACCTCGTAACGCTTAGGAGCTCGTAAACTGGTAAGTAAATTAAGACTTTGCCCGCCATGGCTGAGATAAGAGGTGCAGATCTCGGAAGCAGACTTTTGAGACTTATCCGGCTTCCTGTCCCCGTCGAGGACACTAGACATGGTAACTCTCAGGTAAATTTAGGTAAATCCTCTTGTGAATCCTGGGCAAGGATTCATCAAGTATGAACCACTTACGAAACCTGTACATTTGTCAAGAATCATGATAGCTCTGTTTATATTATTAAGCACTTTATTACCCCCAAAGCACTACGAGGTTGTTAATAACAATAACAACCTTGAATTGTGCAGTTTACAAGTTTATAAACTATTTAATAAATATAAACAAAGCCGCCATGGTTAAGGAAAGATGCACAGGTTTCGTTAGTGGCTCATATGCTTCATGAATCCTGACCCACAGCTTGTATCTCAGTCCTCACACCTCTAGTCTTGTAGTAAACCTCTGTATGTTATCCGTTTTCCATTTTAGCATCTGGGTGGGGATGGGGGAGTCCATGCCGGCGTTGCATACTCGAGTGGTGGTCGGACGTATGTTACAAATATAGTTTTGAAGTGTTACTTGTTCAGATAGCTGCAGGTGGTTGATCTTGGCCAGCTTAGCGTGTGTTGCTGGGGCTGTGTGTGTGTTTCCGGTGTTTAGTGAGATATCAGCGTTGTTTTCTCTTATTCCAAATTACATTTTTATCTACATCCTGTACTCGTTTTCTTTCACGCCATCTCATTTTCCTTCCTCCGTTTTTTCTTTCTCCCTTTTCCCCTCTTCATCCTTCCTTTTCCTCCTTCCTCCGCCTTTTCTTTCTCCCTTTTCCCCTCTTCATCCTTTCCTTTCCTCCTTCCTCCGCCTTTTCTTTCTCCCTTTTCCCCTCTTCATCTTTCCTTTTCCTCCTTGTTCTCCTCTTCCTCTCTCCTCTGTATGCTCTTCCTGCCTGCGCAGGCGGCGGTGGTGGTCTTGAGGAAGAGAAGGGTGTGCAGGTCCTGGGAGGGTTGTGGCCCACTTGGCTGGGCGGAAGGTGCTGGCGCTAGGGAAATCAAAGAGGCCGGGTTCGACTCCTTGAGGACGGGGGCGTGGCGAGGAGCAAGATTTGTGGGCCCCACTCTGCTGTGATTCTCACCTCTTCCCTATCTCCTTCCTCCCTCTCTCCCTCACGCTCTCCCTCTCTTCCCCCCTCTTCTTCCTCTTTTCGTTCTCATCCTATTCATGTTTGCCTTTCTTTGAAAACGTTCTCTGTTTTAATGCTCTGTTTTCTGTTCTCTTATTCTCTCTCTCTCTCTCTCTCTCTCTCTCTCTCTCTCTCTCTCTCTCTCTCTCTCTCTCTCTCTCTCTCTCTCTCTCTCTCTCTCTCTCTCTCTCTTCTCTCTTCTCTCTCTCTCTCTCTCTCTCTCTCTCTCTCTCTCTCTCTCTCTCTCTCTCTCTCTCTCTCTCTCTCTCTCTCTCTCTCTCTCTCTCTCTCTCTCTTCTCTCTCTCTCTCTCTCTCTCTCTCTCTCTCTCTCTCTCTCTCTCTCTCTCTCTCTCTCTCTCTCTCTCTCTCTCTCTCTCTCTTCTCTCTCTCTCTCTTGCCCTCAGGTCTGTGGTGTGGTATGAACGCGGTTTTTATTTGGTTCCATTTATTATTTCCTCTTTTATTACCCTGGTCTACAGCCAAATGCTTCTGAAACTAGTAAATTTAATCTTGACGAATTCTCAGTCACTGAG
This sequence comes from Procambarus clarkii, assembly GCF_040958095.1. Lineage (NCBI taxonomy): Eukaryota > Metazoa > Arthropoda > Malacostraca > Decapoda > Cambaridae > Procambarus > Procambarus clarkii. Next base: position 39,475,645 of record NC_091166.1, on the reverse strand, counting down.
AACGGAAATGATGTTTAAAATGAGGACACAGCAAAGTCCCAAACTGGTGATATAAACAAAGCCTTCCAATGGGCCGTAGAGAACAATAGGATACACAACGAAATTAAAAAAACGTCATATATCTATGAGAACAAATTGACGCTATGCAATGGGATCAAACCCTCGTCCCTGGACCATCGGTAGTGCACGTGTCTGAGGAGTCCAGGGATCCGAGTTCGATTCCACTGTACCAATATTTTCTCAACAGAGTGTTCAAGGAGGGAAGAGTTCCAGTTCCTGTGCTCTGGTAATACCGTCCAACACCTTTTTCAAAAGTTGTCTGTTTCTCTGGTCAAAAGGGGCAGTTTATCGTGTATTTTCACTTGCTGAATATAATAATTAAAATTACTGATTACCTGCTGGTTTACGTGTAAGGCAACACAGTTTTGCTAAGCTAACGGATAACTGCATTAAATTGCCACAATGAGATCCAAACTTTCAGGTACTCAAGTAATTGGATCGTTAGTATTACTGAATGTAAGCGAAATTGTCTTTGATAAGTGGGATCACTGGAGGGGGGTGGGTGGGGGGGGGTATGACAGGGGAGGGAGTATTGAAGGAACTAAAGGAGTGTTGGGGAGAGATAGAGGGAAGAGGGAGGGAGAGAGTGGGGCAGGGGGAACAAGAAAATTAAAGAAGATGGAGAGAGAGAGAGAAAGAGAGAGATAGAGCAGATATAAATCCTTGGAAAGGTGGATATAGAGGAAGAAATAAAAAGAAGGAAAGAGAGAGGAGAGACGAGAAGTGATGAGGGGAATAAGCAGTTAACCTTAAGGTGAGGAGTGAGGCTGGAGGCTTGGGAGACGTCTTAGGAGGGATGGAGGGGGTAAGGGGAGGGAGCAGAGGATGGGAGGAAGGAAGGAGGGAGGGGGGAGGGAGAGAGCACAGACTCATGCATTTAGTACTGGTTATAACTTGATGTGTCGATTCCCAAAACGTCTGCATAATTTAGTTATCCCTCTTTCCTAAGTCTTAAGGCGGTGAGAGTGGGAGAGGGAGGGGAGGCGGAAGGGGTGAGAGTGGGAGAGGGGGAGGTGGAAGGGGTGAGTGTGGGAGAGTGGGAGAGGGAGAGATGGAAGGGGTAAGAGTGGGAGAGGGGGAGAGGGGGAGGTGGAAGGGGTGAGTGTGGAGGTGAACAGGAGAGTAGGGAGGAGAATTGCAGATATCGTAGACTAGTGTATTTACTATTTTTCTAATTTGTTTATTTGTTTTCCGTTTTCTTTTTCACGCATTGACTCAAGCAGAATGGTAACACTTGAGACAATGTAGCGAGTGTGTACAAGGGAGGGTGTGAGGGGGGGCTGGGGCAGGTACTGCTTAATCAACATATTGTGTCTGTCAATCTCTACTCACTTTTAACTTAAGAATTGATCATAGACTTAAGAAAGATGATGTTAAAGTCTTGAATACATTAACAAAGAAAAAACTTGAAAATAATTGTTTAAAATAAATGTTCTTCAGATGACATGATTACCTTGTATATTCGTGTATATTTTGTATTATGACAGTGTCAAGATCTGTTAGTGGTCTAAACATTTATCAGTCTATTACAGGTTCTGGTAGTAGTAGTCTGCAATAGTTGCAGGATACATTGTACATTCTTAATTTACAAGAATGTAAGAACTCTTATATATATATATATATATATATATATATATATATATATATATATATATATATATATATATATATATATATATATATATATATATTATATAAAAAATAGTAACACACATACACACACACACACACACACACACACACACACACACACACACACACACACACACACACACACACACACACACACACACACACACACCAGACTTTAAACCTGACAAATGGAAGGTTTGAGGATAGGAATTGGAGCAAGAACCAATAATTGCCCAATAATTGATTGAATTGAACCAATGCTTGTGGAGAGGCGGGGCTCAAGAGCAAGTGCTCGACCCTGCAAGCTCAACTAGGTGAGTACACACAGCCTTTGGGATTCACAATCCGGGAACCCGTGTTCGTTCCCGGTCTCGAGGGTCCTCGTAGCACAGTCGGGTTCACTCTCAACGCACAATCGATAATTCCGGGTTCGAATCCCGGGCGGGACAGAAATGGTTGGGCACATTTCCTTTCACCTAATGCTGCTGTTCACCTAACAGTGAGTAATGTACTCAGGAGTTAGTCAGCTTGTTGTGGGTCGCATCTTGGGCGGGGTCAGTAATTCGGCTCTGTGGGGGTGGGGGTGGAGGGGGACTTTGATGAAAGCCAAATGTGTATGAATACACTCTGGCTTCCTGTCCCCCGACACAGTGAATTAAATGCGCATATTTTTTTCACCCGATGCCACTTTATTTGACAGTAACTAGGCACCTTCGAGTGACAGCTGATACGGGGGATGGGGGGGTGCCTCCTGTGTGTGTGTGTGTGTGTGTGTGTGTGTGTGTGTACTCACCTAATTGTGCTTGCGGGGGTTGAACTCTGGCTCTTTGGTCCCGCCTCTCAACCGTCAATCAACAGGTGTATAGATTCCTGAGACTATTGGGCTCTATCATATCTACACTTGAAACTGTGTATGGAGTCAGCCACCACCACATCACTTCCTAATGCATTCCTTTTGTCAACCACTCTGACACTGAAAAAGTTCTTTCTAATATCTCTGTGGCTCATTTGGGCACTCAGTTTCCACTTGTGTCCCCTAGTGCGTGTGCCCCTTGTGTTAAATAGCCTGTCTTTATCAACCCTGTCGATTCCCTTGAGAATCTTGAATGTGGTGATCATGTCCCCCCTAACTCTTCTGTCTTCCAATGAAGTGAGGTTCAATTCCCGTAGTCTCTCCTCGTAGCTCATACCTCTCAGCTCGGGTACTAGTCTGGTGGCAAACCTTTGAACCTTTTCCAGTTTAGTCTTATGCTTGACTAGATATGGACTCCATGCTGGAGCCGCATTCTCCAGGATTGGTCTGACATATGTGGTATATAATGTTCTGAAAGATTCCTTACACAAGTTTCTAAAGGCCGTTCTTATGTTAGCTAACCTGGCATATGCTGCTGATGTTATCCTCTTGATATGAGCTTCAGGGGACAGGTCTGGCGTGATATCAACCCCCAGGTCTTTCTCTCTCTTTGACTCTTGAAGTATTTCATCTCCCAAGTGATACCTTGTATCTGGTCTCCTGCTTCCTACCCCTATCTTCATTACATTACATTTGCTTGGGTTAAACTCTAACATCCATTTGTTCGACCATTCCTGCAGCTTGTCCAGGTCTTCTTGAAGCCTCAAACTGTCCTCCTCTGTCTTAATCCTTCTCATAATTTTGGCGTCGTCAGCAAACATTGAGAGGAATGAGTCTATACCCTCTGGGAGATCATTTACGTATATCAGAAACAGGATAGGTCCAAGCACAGAGCCCTGTGGGACTCCACTGGTGACTTCACGCCATTCTGAGGTCTCACCCCTCACTATAACTCTCTGCTTCCTATTGCTTAGGTACTCCCTTATCCACTGGAGCGCCCTACCAGTTACTCCTGCCTGTTTCTCCAGCGGAAACAGTGTGTGTGTGTGTGTGTGTGTGTGTGTGTGTGTGTGTGTGTGTGTGTGTGTGTGTGTGTGTGTGTGTGTGTGTGTGTGTGTGTGTGTGTGAACCCACTATTTAGAAGACACAAGGAAACATAGACTGAATATTTCTGAGGTAAGTGAGCGTCTTCAGCAGTGAGCGAGGAGCTGGCCAGTAGCTGCTGTGATGGCGGCAAGTCAGGTGTGCTGAAAACTTGGGGTAAACATTTGAGCCGACAATCTAGAAGACAAATTATGTTTTAATGAAGAGATCCAGAAGGAAAAATGACCTCTTAGGGTAACTTACAAACAATGATTAATACCCACATTTGTTAGTGAGTGAATAACTGGTGTGTCCAGTGTAGCAGGCAGCTGCTTTGGTCCCCTTCCTTCTGTATAAAAATATAAAATAATAATATATTAATAATATAATAATAATTGATATTAATCGTTATACGAACCTGTTAAGGAATATTGTAATAAATAATCAGTGGTGAGTGAACACTTACATAATTTATTACCTTTATAGACAAGGAATAACTGTAAATTAAACACAGAAATCACAATAGCGTGATGGATCAACTAAAGAAATCCACAAGGGCCGTGATCTCATGGTGGATGTGAAGAGTAGCGTCTGAGGTAGTACTGGACCACAGTCAGAGTGCAGAGGAGCAGTGTACTGATTGTACACTGATTGTGTGTACTGATTGGCCTTCACTAGAAGCCTCACGACTCTTAGAGGATTCATTTGAATCTCAGCTTGAGCACTTTTGACCACATGCTGGCGTAGTGTTGTAGGGCGCGTGGTTGGCAGTACCCAGTGTGGCAAAGTCCTCACCATGGCTCTTACTGATGATCTCTTCCGCTCTTACCTCTCCTTAAGCTGTCAGTAATTCCATTTCCGTTCACGTAGGGAGTAGAGAAGGAACTTGTAGTCCATAGGTGTCAGTATATTCCTATCACCAGGTTACTGCTGCTTGACTGTTGTATAATACGTTGGGTGTAGGGTGTAGGGTCCTCTGTGTCTCCCAGGGTGTGTGTGTCACCCTCCTCCATGTGTCCGGGGAGACACCCTCACGCCTCCTGGCCACTCCAAGGTAAACACTGTGGAAAATAAGTAGCGTAACTAAATGTAGTTAGTACAGTTGTAACAATCAACGAGTCAATGGAAAGATGGAGCAGAGTCGTAAAAGCCAAGCTCAATTATAACTATTAATTAATAATTTAACCTCCGTCCAATCTACACTTTATATATGATTCTAGTCATTTTAGTATGAATCTTCTCTATATGCAGGTGATGAGTCACAATAACGTGGCTGAAGTATGTTGACCAGACCACACACTAGAAATTGAAGGGACGACGACGTTTCGGTCCGTCCTGGACCATTCTCAAGTCGATTGAGAATGGTCCAGGACGGACCGAAACGTCGTCGTCCCTTCAATTTATAGTGTGTGGTCTGGTCAACAATCTTCTCTATATTTCTGAAGTTTAACAATTACCTCTCGTAAGTGCACTTTACACTTCTTAAAGGTTGTACGCGTGTCCTTAAATTATACGTTTTGCTGAAACACCCCTTAGCATCTTCGGAGGCAGAGCACGGGACATAAGGACTAAGATATATTGGGTCTGTATTTGAAATTTGTCAAATCAGGATCTGTAAATTATTTAACACAAAGAAATTAAACAAAAATTACAATTAAAATTAAGCCAGTTTTGATTAGTTTTTTCTTAAAAAATGTAAAAGCATCGTTCAGAGATTTCTTATAAAAGTAATATTTTCAATTATATGATAACTGAAACAGCGAGACCGGCAGTGGGCGTAGGTTTTTGGCTTGTACCGTGGGCGGGTGTGGGCGTGGGCGGGTGTGGGCGTGGCGGGTGTGGGCGTGGCGGGGCGGGTGTGGGCGGCGGGGCGGGCCAGGCAGCGTTACCCAGGCCCCCGGGGGACACAAGTCCATTACGCGTCTCCTCGGGTGTTTCTTCACTTTTTAAGGACCCACAATGCTCAGAAAATTGTTGGAATTAATTTTCACATTTCCTTCCCTATTGTTATTATTATTATTATCATTATTATTATTATGTTTATTTATCTTTGTGACTTGTATAAATAGATACTTATATACTCCAGTCGGAGCTAAGACCAGAACCAGTCACTTCCACAATGTCCCAGTCTGGTCCACCGTGTCCTAGACCGGTCCTCAGAGTGACCAGTCAGGCCCTAGACTGTATTAACATACATTTCTTCCTACAGTTCTTAAAAGCGTACATTTCTCATTTTTGTATGTCCCATAAATTGCATTGAAATTGAGCGTACATATATATAGATGCATTACATATGCATAATGCATCAATATATGGAGGATATATGATTGGTGGAGGTTATTTCGCACTTGGAAGACTTCAGGGTGAGGCCTAGACTTGCTCCATGCTCTTGAATTATTCTTGTCATCCAGGAGGGTGTCTGGTGAGCCAGCTAGAGCACCATCGTCCAAAAACCAACTGTTGAGCTCACTGGACAGGATATCAGTGCCTTCCTTGATGACTAGGTGGAAAAGAAAAGGAACAAGGGGGTCACCCTGTTGGACACCTTCTTGTGATTCAATTTCATGTTCCGCAAATAACAGAGTTATAATCTTGCTGTAACATGAGTCTACGTATATTTGCACCATCGGGAATTGAACGCCAGCCCCGCAAGAAAGAAGGTCGTGACTGTCTCTTAGAGTGCAAGTATTATTGCCAAAAATCTGTTTCTCTGCCCAAATGTTGTCGTGTGAGCAGGAGAGGCAGCTTCCGGCCACAGGTCGACCCTGCCTGTTATCTCCATCATGTCGGCTTAGTACTTACTAAACACCTTACGAGCTCCGAAGATGGGTCGTCCCCAGCTTGTTAGTGTTATAAACTGCCTCGTGGCGCTTCCCAGCTTGTAGACGGCTGCGTGTTTATTAAAATACAATTATGGCGACTTTGTATTTATTAGAATACAAAGCAGTCATGATTGATGAAAGATGTACAGGTTTCGTATCTAGAGCCGGAGATACTTGATAAATCCTGGCACAGAAAGGGTCTTAGTGCATACGGGTCCTATGGTGAGGTCTCGCTCTTAGAGACAACCCCCCCCCCTCTTCCCTCTCACTTACCCCCTTCCCACTACTCATGCTCCATCCCCCAATCCCACCCTACCTTAATCCCACTCCCCATAACTCACCCCCCTCCCCATAACTCACCCCCCTCCCCAATTTTACCCCCACGCAAGTCCTCCCACCCCCCCCTCCAGACGTCCCTCTCCCCCCTCACACAACCCCCCCCCCCATAGCGTCATCCGCGGGAGGAGACAGAAAAGACAGAAGAAGGACGAAGAAATAAAAGGCAACAGAGAATGAAAAACAACAACAAAACAAGGAATATGATAATAAAACGCATAGTGGAACAAGAAAAATGAAACAAAAAATATTGAGAACTCTTTTTCTCTTATAAATAATTAATTGGAAAAGGTGGGGAGAGTAGAGGAAGGACGGGGGGAGGGGGGAAGGGTGGAGAGGGGGTTGTGGAGGTGGAAGGGGAGGGGGGGGGAAGGGTGGAGAGGGGGTTGTGGAGGTGGAAGGGGAAGGGGGGGGGGTGCATGGGGCTCGTCCTCCCTGCAACAGATAATCACGGCAGACATTCTTCACCCAAACCATAAAAGGGTCTTATCCAGCGCCACGAGTTAAATAAACTTTGAATCAATGTTTGATAGAGAGAGAGAGAGACGGGCAGACGGACAGACACACACTGACAGAGAGAGAGTGAAAGACCCAACTCCGTTAACTACCAGTAGTTTCCACCCGTACCACTAGGCCCTTAACCTTCAACAGCCTCTTGCTCGAAATGCCTTTCTCAAGAACATCACTCCATCAGCAATCACTCTGAACTGACTGAAATTTGTTCCCTCAACAGGTTGACACACGGGAGGTCAGGTCAACTGATCCCATGAAGGCTCTGGCACACAGTTGGCTACATCCTGTTCCTTATTGTTACCTAATGTTGTTAATGAATAAAGGCTATTTCTACTGATGCATATACTTATGCATCATAAGGCTTGTGAAATAAATGTGTCTCTACGAGTAGGTTCCAACTGAGCTGAGGCAGGATAACAGCTCTTGCTTGCAGTTTCACCGGGTACGTCACTTGACAGCCCTTATGAACCCCTAGTCTTACTTTAAAAAAGGGGGGGGGGGCGAGGTGAGAATACACCTGGTGAGGTTTCCGTTATGTTCAGTACTCTCCCCTCATATAGTATCTGTCAGTCTTCCTCTCTGTAGTCTGCGACCCAGGAAGTGATCTAAAGTTTCCGTTATGTTCAGTACTTACGCACACGTTACATGGTGGATCCCGAAGATGGACTTAATAGCTGTTCCCCGGATAGAACAAGACGTTTGAGTACGATTCCTTGCACCTTAACAGGTGCACTTAACAGCTTAACAGCGACTTAACTTGCTACGTATCTATGTATTTACGTAAATAGGTTAGCTTAGCATTTTAAAAGCACCGAATCACCTTCTGTGGTTGATTGTTCAATAAACCCTTGAACTACATGTTTAACACATCTCTAACCCTGTCCTTGGAGGACAGAAGAAAAATGTATATATGCTGGTTAGCATTGTAACTGTGTGGCCACGTCTGTGGTAGAAAAAATAATAATAATAAAAATAAATCTTCCTCTCCTGGATTTCTTATTTTTTCCTGTCCTTCGCTCTGCCTCCTTCCCTACATCACAACAAGTGGAGGTGCAGTTCCAGGGTAGGCAATGTTAGCGTTGTGTCAGTGACCACCACCTGCTTACTACCCCATGTGGCCGAGGGCAGGGGACAGGGCAGGGAGGCTGGGGAGATGATTTGAGATGAATGGAAGCTCATCCAGATTGACAAATGTACGGTTGGGGTGAGGACAGTGACACACACAGCAATAATTAAGGAAAGTTGATGAAATGGAGGTTGAGGGATGGTTGATGATGGCTATTGAGGTTGATAAAACGGGTTGAGGTTTATCAATTCGTTTCATTGAGGAAGGCAGGATTATTTTATAGATACCGAGTACCATATGTCTTGGGTCCGTTTGGGCTGACGACTGTTTCTTCCCAGGATGCAACCGACAACAGTTTCCTATCTCACAAATACCTCTTTGCTGGTAGGTGAACACAAGGCATAAGGTGCAAGGAAGCGTGCCCAAACGTCTCGTTCAATCCGGGGAACAGCTGTTAAGTCCATCTTCCACCATGCAACGTGGGTAAGTACTGAACATAATGGAAACTTTAGATCACTTCCTGGGTTGCAGACTACACTACCCCTTTTGAAATTGCATCAGACTCATATTCGGTTGAGGACTATGATGCTACGCTCTCTGGCCAGGACTGCTTCAAGCAGCTTCAAGATGCTGGTGTTCATCTTACCGCGGGGTTATAAGTCATCTCCGATGTCGAGGGATGCTGGGAACTCCCCGCTGGACGAGCTGATGGCAATTGCTGCCCTCTCGGTGCTCGCGCCGGCGGTTTCCAAACTAGTTTTATGTTTTTTTTTCCCATATTTTCTGAATCTAAACGTATGTAGTTTAGCTAGAGCATTTGAGAGGAACCTGGAAGCTCTCCCAGGTTCCAGTCTTGGATGCTGGCTATCTCTGATACGGCAGCTTCCACGATATCGGGTTCTTTATCTCTCATTATCTGCAAATGTCCCAGACGCAGGGTTTTCATACTCATGCTATCTTGGCTTCCTCTGACACCCCCCCACTACCCCTGACCCCCCCACTACCCCTCATCCCCCCCCCCCTCATCCTACCTGTACCCCAGATCAAACTGGTTCCCCTCTCCTGTGACCATTTTCTCCCCTCCCCTGACGCTCGTCCCCTTCCTTGACCCCCGAGTGACCCCTGACTCAGAGGGGGGAGGGGTTAATTGGGTGATTCGACCATTTGGAGGACACTTAAGTGTGGCTTGTGAAGTCCCTCTTTTGACCAAATTA